>NC_081170.1:34677208-34804708 GCF_012432095.1 Onychostoma macrolepis | reverse complement strand
AAGAGCTCGGATCACTGCATTTCAGGTGCTGCTGGAATTTCACAGCTCTCTTTTGAATATTATTTAATAGTGGGCATTGTCCTAATTGCACAGAGTATGGACAGAGTATGAGTGTCCACAGGACTTCATGTCAGCCTCAGAGTCATCTTGTGGCTAACACCATGCATCCAAAACAAAATTTCCTCATGGAAACTATCCTGGCTGAGCCCTGCCCACAGAGCTCATCACAAACAGACTGTGACGTGCTACAACAGCTCCAAGGCTCAGCACCCAAGGACAACTATCTGGAAAACAGCCAGGGAAGCCAGGACAACATTTCACAGCCACCGGAAACACCAGAGCCAGAGCCCATCTCACCAGACACACTATCCCTCTCTCCAGAATCTCCACTTCTAAGCTTCTCACATAAAATGGAGGAACTGGTGTATGCTGGGACCAAACTCTCCCACTCTTTCGCTGCAAGCCCCCAGATATCAACTAAAAAACGGCAGGCCCCACAACCACCAAAGACTGCAGGCCCAGCTCTCCCTCCTCCTCCTGTGAGAGCTCTCCGACCGCTGCCACAACGACAGGGCCAAAACCCTCCTCCATCGGCTGTAGGTGAACCAAAAACAACTGAAAACAGCTCTCAGTGATACGTGTCGGGTCCCCGCTATATTAGCAGCAACATTCACAAATGCTCACAGAAGAAGCGGGAACCCAGTGTGCCTGTAGACCTCTATATTTCTGTTTTATCACGTGATAGAAAGTCTAAGGCCTTCTCAAGTTGTACGGCTGACCCAGCTAATCTGCGGCCTGTAATGCACCAATCTAAGAATGCTGTAGAGACAAAATGTAATTCCATCAAGTTAGCATTTTTAAACATTCGCTCACTAAAAAATAAATCATTTCTGATCAATGATTTAATAACCACAAACAACCTGGATTTTATGTTTCTAAATGAAACATGGCTTGAAGACAGCTGCAGTGCAACAGTCCTCAATGAAACAGCCCCTCCTAACTTTAACTTTACAAGTGTCTGCAGGACTGTTAGGAGAGGTGGAGGTGTAGCTGCTCTATTTAAAGATGTTTATCAATGCAAGCTTTTGAATATCTAGGTATTGTGCTGAAAGGTGCTCCACGCATTCTGTTTATCATTATTTACAGGCCTCCAAAATACTCTCCAGCCTTTGTTGAAGAGTTCACAGAACTGTTATCAATGATTTCCTCAGAGTTTGACTGTTTTACTATTGCAGGGGATTTTAATATTCACATAGATAATGCAGAAATCAAAACTGCAAAAGAAATTATAACTGTTTTAAACACTTTTGACCTGATCCAGCATGTGCATGGACCCACACACAATCGTGGACACACTCTAGATTTACTCATCAGTAGAGGTCTAAACATTTCATCTTTCATCCGTTTTATTAAGGATGTAGCACTATCTGTATCACTTCTGTATTTTCGTTGATATATTGATCTCTGTTACCACTGAATCTAGATCTGTCTCTGTCAGAAAGAGATGCATTAACGAGAACACTAGTGCTCTATTTATGAAGGCTATATCTTTAACACCAAGTATTTCTGCAGACTCTGTTGATCTTCTCCTGGATTCCTTTAACTCAAAAGTAAAGAATGTTATTGATGATATTGCTCCGGCAAGGGTCTGCAAGAAGAATGGCAGACAAAAATCACCATGGAGAAAATCAACAGATTATGAAAAGACAATGCAGAAAAGCTGAGCGGATGTGGCAGAAGACAAAACTTGAAATTCACTATAGCATCTATAAAGACAGCCTTCATGCTTTCAATGTGGAACTAGCTACAGCTAGACAGACCTTCTTCTCAAACCTTATAAACAGTAACTTAAACAACTCTCGCACTCTTTTTGCTACTGTGGAGAGACTGACGAACCCCCCAAGTCAGATTCCCAGTGAAATGCTCTCCGACAGCAAATGCAATGAGTTTGCTTCCTTCTTTTCTGAGAAGATCAATAATATCAGAAAGGAGATTGGCATATCTAGTTTTGCAGAGGTCACACAGATTCGACCGCAATTTCAAAAAGAAGTGACTATGTCTGTTTTTGAAGCAATTGATAGCAAAATTTTGAAAGCAATAGTACAGCACCTTACATCGTCAACATGCTATCTTGACACACTTCCCACATCTTTTTTCAAAAGTGTGCTTAACTGTTTAGAAGCAGATCTCTTAGAAGTGGTGAACGCTTCGCTTCTTTCTGGGACTTTTCCAAACTCCCTGAAAACTGCAGTCGTTAAGCCCCTTCTGAAAAAGCGCAATCTTGATAACACAATGTTGAACAACTATAGACCAATATCAAATCTTCCTTTCATAGGTAAGATTATTGAAAAGGTAGTTTTTAATCAGCTGAACAACTACTTAAATTCAAATGGATACCTGGACAATTTTCAATCTGGTTTCCGAGTGCATCACAGCACAGAGACTGCGCTTATTAAGATAATAAATGATATTCGCTTTAATTCTGATTCTGGCAAAATATCAGTGCTGGTACTACTAGATCTTAGTGCTGCGTTTGACACTGTCGATCATAACATATTTCTTGAGAGACTGGAAAACTGGGTCGGCTTTCTGGGATGGTACTCAAATGGTTCAGGTCATACTTAGAAGGGAGAGGTTATTATGTGAGTATAGGAGAGCATAAGTCTAAGTGGACGTCCATGACATACGGAGTCCCACAAGGCTCAGTTCTTGCACCTCTCTTGTTTAGCCTGTATATGCTCCCACTAAGTCAAATAATGAGAAAGAACCAAATTGCCTATCACAGCTATGCTGATGATACGCAGATTTACCTAGCCTTATCTCCAAGTGACTATATCTCCATTGACTCCCTCTGCCAATGCAATGATGAAATAAACTGTTGGATGTGCCAGAACTTTCTTCAGTTAAACAAGGAGAAAACTGAAGTCATTGTATTTGGAAACAAAGATGAAGTTGTTACGTAAAACGAGGATACAATCTGCAAGTAAACTGTTTATTGAAAGTCAAAATGGAATGAGATAGATCCGGGTGATGCAGGCGGTGGCACAGGGACTTTGATGGTCAGGCGTGGCATGATGGATGAAGTGCAGCGTGCTCTGATGACGGATGACGGAACCAGACACATAGACGATCCAACAAGGCGTGAAACCGGAACACAGGAACTGAAGGCGGGACACGAAGCACGGAAACAGGCTCAGACAACATAGACTTCATGAAAACGATCTGACAAAGGAGATGAGAAGGTGGTAAGTATTTATAGGAGGTGAGATGAGTGGCAGCTGGTGACGAAGAGTGATTGCAGCTGGATACTGATCAACGGTAACGATCCGGACACACCCACTCACATGTAAACAACAAAGCACGAGACTAGAGAGAGACATTGGATCTATGAACCGTGACAGTACCCCTCCCTAGGAACGCCTCATGGCGTTCCCAGGGCCTACCTGTCGATTGTAATCATCGATAAGGGAGTGATCCAGAATGTCTCTAGCGGGTACCCAACTTCTCTCCTCTGGACCGTAACCTTCCCAGTCCACCAAGTACTGGAATCCGCGTCCCCTCCGCCTTGAGTCCAGCACACGATTGACCGAATAAGTGGGTTCTCCATCTACGAGTCGCGGCGGGGAGGAACCGTGTTGGCGGATTAATACGAGAATGAAATACGGGTTTAATTTTGGATACATGAAAGACGGGGTGAATCCTCCTGTACACTGGAGGCAGGTTGAGGCGGACTGCCACCGGACTAATGATCTTGGTGACAGTAAATGGGCCAATGAATTTGGGAGCAAGTTTATTAGACACGGAGCGGAGAGGAATGTTCTTGGTAGAAAGCCACACTTTTTGACCAGCGACGTATACGGGAGGCCTAGACCGGTGGCGATCGGCTTTGGCCTTGGTGCGCAACCCCACCTGGAGTAGAGTCTCACGGGCTCTAGTCCATGTGCGATGACACCTCTGGACGAAGGCGTGAGCGGAGGGGACCGCGACCGGATTCCAGACTAGGAAAAATTGGTGGCTGGTACCCACGCTACACTCAAACGGAGATAGGCCCGTAGATGACACTGGCAACGTGTTGTGGGCGTACTCCACCATAGAAAGTTGTTGACTCCATGAGGAAGGATTCTTGGAAACCAAACATCGTAACGTTCTTTCCAAATCCTGGTTGGCTCTCTCAGTTTGGCCATTGCTCTGGGGGTGGAACCCTGAGGACAGACTGACAGTCGCCCCCAGAAGCTTACAAAATTCTCGCCAAAATTTGGACACAAATTGGGGTCCTCTGTCAGAGACCACGTCCGTCGGGAGGCCATGTAACCGAAGACATGGTCAACGACAATCATCGCTGTCTCCTTGGCTGAGGGTAATTTGGGCAAGGAATGAAATGAGCCGCCGAGAACCGGTCCACCACGGTCAAAACTACCGTGTCACCCTGAGAGGGGAGGCGGTAACAAAATCTAGCGCGATGTGGGACCAGGGTCTCGAAGGGACCGGCAGCGGTTGGAGTAACCCATCTGGGGTCGATTGGAAGTCTTACCAGTGGCACAAACTGAGCAAGCCAAAACAAAATTGTGAATGTCACGAGCCATGAGCGGCCACCAGAATCGTTGCTTGACTAAAAATCTAGTGCGAGTAACTCCTGGATGACAAGCCACATTGGAAGAATGCCCCCACTGAATGACGCTGGACCTCAGACCCTCAGGCACAAATAAGCGATTCGGTGGGCAACCGACCGGGCGTTACCCTTCTAAGGCCTTCTTGACCTTCGATTCGACCTCCCATACAAGTGTGGAGATGAATAGAGTCTCCGGTAAAATGCACTCGGGAGTAGGCAGGCGTTGAACGATCAAAAATGCGCGATAAAGAATCGGGTTTGATGTTTTTGGAGCCCGGGCGGTACGAGAGAGTAAAATCGAAACGACCGAAAAAAAGTGCCCACCGAGCCTGCCTGGAGTTCAATCTTTTAGCCGTCCGAATGTATTCTAAGTTCTTGTGATCGGTCCAAACGATAAAAGGTACCCCCGACCCTTCTAACCAGTGCCGCCACTCCTCCAATGCTAACTTGACTGCCAACAACTCTCTGTTCCCAATGTCATAATTGCGTTCGGCAGGAGATAGACGATGAGACAAAACGCGCAAGGATGCATCTTGTCGCCTGAGAGAGAGCGTTGGGATAACACTGCTCCTACCCCACCTCTGATGCATCGACCTCCACCACGAACTGGCGTGATGAATCAGGGGTTATCAGAATGGGGGCTGAAACGAAGCAACCCTTCAGTTTGGCAAACGCAGCCTCGGCTGCGTCTGACCACCTGAACGTCGTTCTGGGGGAGGTCAAGGCGGTCAGAGGTGCGGCTAGTTGGCTGAAGTTGCGAATAAACGCCGGTAGAAATTGGCGAACCCCAGAAATCTCAGTAGGGCCTTACGAGACTCTGGACTTGGCCACTCTACCACAGCCTTGATCTTCTCAGGATCCATGCGCATTCCCTCAACCGACACGATGTACCCTAGGAATGGAACAGACTGTGCATGAAAATCGCATTTCTCCGCCTTGACAAAAAGCCCATTCTCTAGCAACCTCTGAAGCACTCGTCGGACGTGCTGCACGTGTTCCTGGAGAGAAGAAGAAAAAATCAGTATGTCGTCCAGGTAGACATAAATGAACTGATCTATCATATCTCGCAGCACATCATTGACGAGTGCCTGGAAGACCGCTGGACTATTGGAAAGCCCGAAAGGCATAACCAAGTATTCAAAATGTCCTCTGGGGGTGTTAAACGCGGTCTTCCACTCATCCCCCTCCCTGATGCGGACCAAATGATAAGCATTACGTAAGTCTAATTTTGTGAAGATGGATGCTCCTTGCAACCTCTCGAAGGCTGAAGACATCAACGGCAAAGGATAAGTATTCTTTACCGTGATGTTGTTCAACCCCGTAGTCAATACAAGGTCGCAGAGATCCGTCCTTCTTCCCCACAAAACCCCCGCCCCGCTGGAGAAGAGGAAGGCGAATGAACCCTGTTGCTAGAGAATCAGAAATATATTTCTCCATAGCCTCCTCTCTGGTGTCGAGAGTGAATATAACTTGCCCTTGGGCGGAGCCGTACCTGGTAATAAATCTATGGCACAGTCATAGGGACGATGCGGAGGGAGAGAAGCAGCCGAGACTTACTGAACACCTCCTTCAGGTCCAGGTACTCCGTGGGCACGTTAGACAGATCCACTGCCTCCTCCTGCAACACAGGGACAGAAACAGACGGACAGGCAGACAATAGACAAGACTTATGACACTGGTTACTCCACGAAGACACAGACTTAAGCTGCCAGTCCACTTTAGGGTTGTGACGGGTGAGCCAAGGGTGACCAAGGACAATGGGTGCAAGGGGAGTGTCCAGGATATAGAAAGAGATGATTTCAGTGTGGTTGCCTGATGTGATGAGGGTGATGTCTTCTGTGGCAAAAGTGATGGTGGGAAGTTCTTGTCCATTGAGTGCGTGTACAGCAATCTGATGTGTGAGGGGTTTGAGGGGAATCTTGAATTGGCGTGCGAATGAGTGGTCCATGAAATTACCTTCTGCCCCGGAGTCCAAGAGTGCTTGACAGTCGTGAGTGAGTGTTGACCATCTCAGTCTTACCGGGAGAAGGGTAGATGTTGATGAGGTCTTCTCAGCAGAGATCCCACCCGATAGTAGCCTCATACTTACTATCGGGCTTGGCCTTTACCGGACAGTTGTTAGCATAGTGTCCGGCCCCTCCACAGTATAAGCAAAGGCCCTGGGACCTCCGCCTTTCCCTCTCCTCCCGGGAAAGCCGAGCTCGACCAACCTGCATGGGCTCGTGATCGTCGACGGGGCTGACCGCGTCCCCGCCTCCAAATCGTGGACCCTCGGCACCTGCCAGAGGGCGTCTACTCGTAGCGTGACCTCCCACTCGGGCTAGTCGAGCATCAACTCTGAGGGCTAAGGCAATGAGTTCATTAAGAGATTGAGGCAGGTCCAAAGCATAGATCTCTCTCTGGACGCGGTCAGCCAGCCCATGCAGGAACATGTCCCACTGCGCCTCCTCGTTCCATTTGCTCTCCGCTGCTAGGGTCCGGAACTCTATTGAAAAGTCTGACACTGACCTCTCTCCTTGCCGTAAATCAGCCAGCATTCTTGCAGCTTCTCTTCCGCCGGCTGCCCGGTCGAAAACTCTTTTCATCTCAGCGGAGAGCTCCTGGAACGAGACGCAGCACGGATCTTCATTCTCCCACACCGCCGTTCCCCATAACGCCGCTTTCCCAGTCAGGAGGGTGAGTACAAAAGCGACTTTGGATCGCTCGGTCTGGAAAGTCTTGGGTTGGAGAGAAAAATGCATGGAACACCGGGTTAGAAAGGCTCTGCAAAATTTTGGATCACCTGAATAGGGCTCTGGGGTTGGTAGGCGTGGCTCCGACTGGGATGGGCTCTCCGATGGTGTAGGGGGAGCGGCCGGTGTTGGCGGCGCAGTGGGAACTCGTAGCTGTTGGATCTGCTGGGTGAGCTCGGACACCTGCGCCACTAACGCCTGAACAGCGACCAGTATCGTGTAAATTCTTTTCTTGAATGTCCAAACGAGCCATGCTGTTGCTCAAACAGTCCTCCATGGTTGGCGCTGATGTACTCGCTGTATCCATTCTTGGTCAGATCGTTCTGTTACGTAAAGAACGAGGATACAATCTGCAAGTAAACTGTTTATTGAAAGTCAAAATGGAATGAGATAGATCCGGGTGATGCAGGCGGTGGCACAGGGACTTTGATGGTCAGGCGTGGCGTGATGGATGAAGTGCAGCGTGCTCTGATGACGGATGACGGGAACCAGACACATAGACGATCCAACAAGACGTGAAACCGGAACACAGGAACTGAAGACGGGACACGAAGCACGGAAACAGGCTCAGACAACATAGACTTCATGAAAACGATCTGACAAAGGAGATGAGAAGGTGGTAAGTATTTATAGGAGGTGAGATGAGTGGCAGCTGGTGACGAAGAGTGATTGCAGCTGGATACTGATCAACGGTAACGATCCGGACACACCCACTCACATGTAAACAACAAAGCACGAGACTAGAGAGAGACATTGGATCTATGAACCGTGACAGAAGTTCTCAAGGTGAATGCATACCTTGACTCTAGGGGTCAATCAACTAAAAACCAAGTCAAAAATCTTGGGGTGATTCTGGAGACAGACCTTAGTTTTAGTAGTCATGTCAAAGCAGTAACTAAATCAGCATACTATCATCTCAAAAACATTGCAAGAATTAGATGTTTTGTTTCCAGTCAAGACTTGGAGAAACTTGTTCATGCCTTTATCACCAGCAGGGTGGATTATTGTAATGGTCTCCTCACCAGCCTTCCGAAGAAGACCATTAGACAGCTGCAGCTCATCCAGATGCTGCTGCCAGGATTCTGACTAGAACCAGAAAATCTGAGCATATCACACCAGTCCTCAGGTCCTTACACTGACTTCCATTTAGGATTGATTTTAAAGTACTTTTACTCGTTTATAAATCTCTAAATGGCCTAGGACCTAAATACATTGGAGATATGATCACTGAATATAAACCTAACAGACCACTCAGATCATTAGGATCGAGTCAGTTAGAAATACCAAGGGTTCACACAAAACAAGGGGAGTCTGCTTTTAGCTATTATGCCGCCCGCAGTTGGAACCAGCTTCCAGAAGAGATCAGATGTGCTAAAACATTAGCCACATTTAAATCCAGACTCAAAACTCATCTGTTCAGCTGTGCATTTGTTGAATGAGCACTGTGCTACGTCCGAACTGATTGCACTATATATAATCACTTTCTATTCTTAAATGTTTTAAATTCTTTTTAAATCAATTTTTAAATCACTTTGTTTTTATTGTTGTGATTATTATTATTTTTAATTCCTTATTACTATTTTTAATGACTATTTCACTTCCTTTTATGTAAAGCACTTTGAATTACCACTGTGTATGAAATGTGCTATATAAATAAACTTGCCTTGCCTTGCCTTGCCTTGCCTAATTCAGCTCTGCACGAGTTGTTTGGGGTTGCTCTGTTAACTTTTAAGATGTTTTTACAAATTTGGGTGTGCATTATTTCGATTTCTTCTTTTTCCTATTTAGAGAAATCTTGGGTTTTTAGAGGTCTCCATATCTCACTGCAGTATAGACCAATTGGTTTGATTACTGCTTTTAGGATTTTTAGCCAGGTTTGAATTGGAATTTCATACTGAATTGTATTTTTGATCATGTAGAAGACTCTCAGTGCCTTTGCTTTCAGTGCATTCACAGCCAGATTGAAGTTTCGTGTTGAGCTGATTTTTAGTCCCAGATAGGTGTATTCATGAGTGTGTTGAAGGACCTGGTTTCCTGCTCTGAATGTGTATTTATTTTCCTTACACCTGGGTCTCTTTTGAAAAATCATTATTTTTGTTTTTGTTAGATTCATTTTAAGAGCTCATGTTTGACTGAAAGTCTCTATGATGTCGAGGAGCTGTTGTAGTCCCTCTTTTGTTTTTGACAGAATCACTAAATCATCTGCAAAGAGGAGACATTTGATTTCTGATTCAGTTAGGGTTGGGCCGGGGACGGTCGAATTGTTTAATTCATTTATATAAATGTTAAACAGAGTGGGGCTTGTCTAACTCCTCGTCGTTGAGAGAAAAATTCTGTTCGTTTGTTCCCTATTTTTACAGCACATGTATTGTTTTTATACATGGTGTTGATTAGATCGAAAGTTTTCCCTCCAATCCCGTTTTCCAGTAGTTTTAGAAAGAGTCCTTCATGCCAGATTGAATCAAAAGCTTTTTCAAAGTCAATAAAGCAAGCAAAGATTTTGGTTTTGTTTTGGTGTACGTGCTTATCAATGATCGTGTGGAGGGTATAAATGTGGTCAGATGTTCTGTGTTTGGGCAGAAATCCAATTTCAGAAAGTTTTGTAATCGTATGTTAATAATCGAACAGAATATTTTCCCCAGGTTGCTATTGACATATATGCCTTTGTAATTGCTCGGCTCAAACTTGTCTCCTTGTTTAAAGATTGGTGTAATTAGGCCTTGATTCCAAGTGTCTGGAAAATATCCTACACTCAAAACAATGTTGCAGTTATTGCAGTTTTGAATTTGTCATTTTTGTATTTAATATTCCATCAATGTCACATGCCTTGTTGGGTTTCAGTGCATGTAGTCTGTCTGTCAGCTCATTTACTGTGATTGGGAAATCCAGGGATTCTGATTGTCTTTAATTTTTTCTTTCAGAATTTCTAATTTGGTTTTTATTTCATTTCGAGCAGGATTTGTTTCAATTGTTTTGTACAGATTTTCAAAGTGTGTCCTCCATATGTTCTCATTTGAATGGCCAATTCTTCCTTTTGTGGTCTATAGAGAGTGTTCCAGTTGTTCCAAAAGTTATTGGTATTTATTGATTCCTCCATTGTTTTAAATAATTGTTCTGTATGCTCTTCCTTTTTTGCTTTTAGAGTTTGTTTGTACACTTTAAGAGCTTCATGATATTGAAGGCGGAGTTCTTGGTTGTCAGGATCTCTGTTTTTTATTTGAAAGATTTCGTACTGTCGTTCTAATTCTTTACACTCATCGTCAAACCACTTTTCATTGGTGTTTTTTGGTTTTCTTTTTGATTATTTTTTTCAAATTGCACACGGATGCTGATTGGTGGAATATATCTGTAATGTCCTTTAGTGCCAGATTTATGCCTACTTTATTTTGTGGATATGTGTTAATTATAAATTTGTCCAATAATAATTTGCTAGTTTGACTTTCCATTTGTAGGATTTATGTAGCCTTAGTAAATGAGAGGGCTGTCTGCATATTTCATTGTTTTGAGTTGGTTTTAGATAGAGTGTAATTTTACAGTGGTCTGACAGAGGTGTTTGAGGACTGACTGTGAATGCTCTGAGATGCACTTGATCAATGTCTGTGATGAAATAATCTACAGTACTGTTACCAAGAAAATAATTAAAGGTATAACAACCAAAAGAGTCTCCTCGTATGCGACCGTTCACTATATAAAGGCCCAGTGATTGACAGAGCTGTAGTAGGCTCCTCCGACTTTTGTTTGTGAAGTTGTCATAATTTTTTCTGAGGTGATATGAGGGCAGAGAGTGGCAGGTGTTTGTAATATATTTCAGTTCCAGTTCATTTCCAGTTCTGGCATTTAAGTCGCCACATATTAAAACATTTCCTTTTGTCTGGAAAAGGTTTCTTCATTGTAATAGGGAGATTCAGCCGGGGGTAAGTATGTGGCACACAAGAATATGTGACTGTCTGTGGACACAATATCCTTTTGGATTTTTAGCCAAATGTACGATTTTCCGATTTCTATAGATTTGATTGAGTGTATGAGTTCTGTTCTGTACCATATCAGCATCCCCCCTGAGTCTCTGCCCTGTGTCACCCCTCTCAGCTTGGTTGATGGTAAAATGATTTCTCTAAACCCAATTGGGCAGCCAGTGGACAGATCTCTTACATTCCATGTTTCTTGTAGTATTATAATGTCAGAATTCTGAATTTCTCTTCTGAAATCTGAATGTTGGCTCTTAACACCAAAAATGGAGGACCTAAGTCCTTGAATATTCCAACATGAGATTTTTAAGGAATATGAGCCCATTAATCACCTTTGTTATTTCAAAAACAAGACAAACATCAGTATGCTGAATTGACAGATCAAGTAGATCTGTAGGCTGTAATCTCTGTCTGTCTGTGGTCAGGGCGCCTCCTCCAGTCTGGTGGTGAAGTTTGCGGACACAGAGAAGGAGCGTGGGATGCGGCGCATGCAGCAGGTTGCCTCGCAGTTCAGCATCTTCAGTCCGGTGACGCTCAACTTTAATGCATATAATGCCTACACGCAAGCAGTGAGTACAACACACACACACACAACAGTGATACATTACACGTCCATTAGCCTTTTAAGATTTTAGGTTTCCCTTTTTATCAATGTAGAAAGAAAAGTGTATTTTTTCTTGATTTAATCATTCTTTACCATCACTAGGTATAATAGGTGTGCCTGTTACAAATAATTATAAGTAGTTTTAAATGGGGTTTTGCATTTATTCACAGAGTTATACTTGTATTCAATAAGAACTATTCAATGACAGTAAAGACATTTATAATGTTACAAAAGATTTCTGTTTCAAATAAATGCTGTTCTTCTGAACTTTCTATACATCTGTGAATCCTGAAAAATAAAATGTATTACGATTTCCACAAAAATATTGTGCAGCACGACTTTTTTCAACATTGATGATAATCAGAAACGTTTCTTGAGCAGCAAATCAGCATATTAGAATGATTTCTGAAGATCATGTGACACTGAAGACTGGAGTAATGATGCTGAAAATACAGCTGCGCATCACAGAAATAAATTACGTTTTACAATACATTTGCATAGAAAGCAGCTATTTTAAAATTGTAATAATATTTCACAATATTACTGTTTTTACTGTATTTTTATTTAAAAAATGCAGCCTTGGTGAGCAGAAGAGACTTCATAACGTAAATATTTCACTAATAATAATAGTAACACTCTTATATATATATATACAATATTTTTTTCTGTTGTGTCATGTTATATGACACATATCATGAATCAGTTTCACACAATAAATATTTAAATGGTTTGTTTATTCCCATGTAAATAAACTAAAGAGAGTGTGTTTTAACAGACTGCAATAAAAATCAAGCCATAGGCCATAAAAGTGCCTGCAGTTGAAGAAACACTCAGAGCCTACAGCTCTTTATTTCAACTGTCCTTATGCTACAGACGCTTTAATCCCTGCTCGCTGCTGCACTCACATATATTGCTGTTTCCAGTTATATTGTTGTTCTCTCCGTTATTAATGACAGTCATGTGGATTTATCTTGTACTGTAAGTGCAGAGATGAAGACTCAAGCACATGTTGAAGTTGTGTAGTGTTAACTCTTTCCTCTCTGTCTGTCTCAGCTGCTTCAGCAGCAGGCGCTGGTCGCGCAGTCGTCATACCTGTCACCTGTATCTACAGTAGCGGCTGTGCAGATGCAGCAGATGGCAGCACTCAATGCTAACGGTATCATATCCACCCCCATCACACCCTCGTCAGGTGATCACCACCCTCACCACACAGCAGAGCTACTTGTGCTTTACGAACAAGGTCTGAATTACATCAGAATATGGTTACTTTACATTTACATTACATTTACATTTAATCATTTAGCAGACACTTTTATCCAAAGCGACTTACAAATGAGGACAATAGAAGCAATCAAAACCAACAAAAGAGCAACAGCATGCAAGTGTTATGACAAGTCTCGGTTAGCCTAACACAGTACACGTAGCAAGGTTTTCTTTGTTTTTGTTTTTTTAAAGAAATCGAGTAGATAAAATATAGAAAAAAGAAACACTACTATTAACTTAAAAACTAAAATATACTTTAATGGCATTTCTATTGAAACTTGTATTTTAAATATATTTGCAATTACACATTTGTAATGAAGTTGCAATTTAGTACATTTAAAATATATTAACTTCACTATCATATAACACACTACAGTTAAAATTATAATCAAGTTTTTGTGCTTAAGTATGTTAGTCAACACATCAAAATAAGTGTACTTCTTTAAAACATGACAAAAGATTATTAAAACATATTGATTTAAAATGTCCTTTAGAGTAAAACGTTTAATTTGACATTACAAAGTGCACTTTTTAAAAGTGTGCTTAAGTCATGAAAGTGTCTCTCTTTAAGTGCACTTAAGTGACCTTTTATTTCATTATTATATTATACACTACAAGCGCACATTCAATACAAGAGCCTTCTTTTTCACAAGGGGATCTGTGTGCGAAGAGCCCAGTGTTTGCTGTTCTTTTACTCGTCAGTCTAAACTCCACGCTGCTCTGTGATTGGCTACAGGTGCAAACACTCCGCCCACTATTGCAGCCACTCCCATCTCGGCTCTGCCTCCACCAATCGGATTGAATGGCTATAGTACCATATCAGCAAACACCAATGGACTGCCAGCATCAGAAATCTACACCAACGGTGTTCATCCATATCAAGGTGAGAATCCCTAATGCTTTGGGAGGCACTGAAACTGCCCAGAGCACACTAGAGATTACCCACAATCAGGGATGGACTGGGAGTAAAAAACAGCCCTGGATTTTCCCCCAAATAGGCCCCACCACAACTACAGACAGCCGCTACTATCTCACAGTTTTACAGCAGTCAATGTATTGCAATTATGCCAAATAACACCACAAAACCCATGGTGATTGAAACAGATGTATTATTTTATGAACTAAAATACTTGAAATCTACACAAAAAGAGCAGAACACAAAAATGTATATTGTGACATGACGATAAACATAAAATTAGAATCTAGAAACCAGAAACAACTGAACTATTCTACAATTTGAGTATTCATATGTCTTTGTTTGTATGTGTATGTGTGTGGGCTACTTCATTTACACTGCCTTAAAATTTTAAGTTCATTCAACTCAAATAAGTTTAGTCAACTTGAAATGTTAAGTTGTAAGTGACAACTTAGATAGTTGAGTTGACTAAACTTAAAATTTGGTTTGTTAAACTTTGTTACCCAGCTACCTTAAAATTTTAAGTTGAATTTTTGAATTTTAAGTTGAACTCAATTAACTAAGTTGTCACTTAGTTCAACTTAACATATCAAGCAGACTAAACTTATTTGAGTTCACTGAACTTATAATTTTAAGGCAGCAGGGTAATAAATTATTTTAAGTTGACTCAAATTGTATTTTACTGTGTATTCTATTTTCTAACTCAATAGCTCTCAAATGTAACCCTTTGTAGAATCGCTGCTGTCTCGTTATGAATGAACAGGATATTCGCGTCATGTGTTCAGCGTTTGGACTAGGGATGTCCTGAGATTTTACTATAGTACTGTTCACAGGCTGCATGCTCTATAGTGAGAGAGGCAGGTATCTGTCCTGACAGGCTACTCACCAGAACTAACATCTCTGTTATTCTTTTGAATTTTGTAGCGTCAGTCTCTAAGGACTTCGCTTTTTTTCTTTTTGCTTGCCATCACGAGTCCACTCTCCTTCGCGCCCCACCATTTCAGTTTACAATAAGCAAAAAAAAAAATTTGCATTGGCGCCCCCTTTTGTCGGCCGCCAACGTCACTTAATCAGACACTTTTTCTTTGATGATGAACCAGCCAGGCCTTCTCCAGAAAGTCCAGATGGCCAGTCCGCCCCTGCCCACAATCCTCTAACATAATGGCAGTGAGTTTAGCATGCACAAAAACCACTCACATTTATTCAGAACCTGCAAAATGCTTTCTCTTCATCATCCCTCCAGCCCAGAGTCCGGCGATGGCGGCGTTAGATCCGCTCCAGCAGGCGTACGCAGGCATGCAGCACTATACAGGTGACTGAGCTGCTGCAGTGTCTCTCACTGAGGATGTTTTGTGTCGCATCAATCTGTATCAGCATGTGTCAAACTCTCTGTTTCACAGCAGCCTATCCGGCCGCATATGGATTGGTCAGCCAGCCGTATATACAGCAACCCACCCTGGTTTCCCAACAACAACTGCAGCAACAGAGAGAAGGTGATGTCATTTCCTTTAAAAAAAAAAAAAAAAAAAAGGAAAGAAAAAAACCGTTTGTGTACTTGCGCAAATTTAAAAAGAAATAAAGTGTGAAATGAATGCAATATTTCCAGACACTTAATTGCATGTTAACTGCAATTAAATGAAAGTGTACTATAATTTATATTGATATTAAATTCAATTAGCTGAACTTTAGAGTGTTTTTACCCACTTTTTTTCATTTTTATGTCATTTCCTAATTACTTGTATTGTCTTTGAAATACGGTTAAAGTGCTCCTCAATGAACTGACAAACTAAAACTAAAACTTTATGATAAACTAAAATACATTATAAACAGGAAAATACATTAATGCTATTTCTATTGAAACTTATATGTCATGTATGTAAATATATTTGTAATAACACATTTGTAATTCAGTTGCAATTTAATACATTTAAAATACAAAATTAACTTTATATTAAATAACACTACAATTAAAATCAAAATAACTACTTCTTTAAAGCACAACAGAAGATATTAAAACATGATTTAAATGTACTTAAAAATAAAATTCATAAATTAACATTATTACTTTTTAAAAGTATACTTAAGTGCGTTAAGAAACATAAGTGTCTCTCTTCAAGTATTTAAGTGGCCTTTTATTTTATAAATATTATATTATAAAAATTATTAATTGAATTTGCAAATTTTTTTAAGGTAAGTGGTTGCAATCAATTTAGTTTAGCTACATTTAAATAAACAAATGTAGTTGTTCAATTTTTTTTTTTTTAATGTAGCTAAAATAAATTGTTTGCAACCACTTTCCTTAAAAAAATTTAGTATAATTTTTTTTTTAGTGTACCTTGAATTACAATTTTTTTTTAAATATACTTACAGAATTGTAAGTACACTACAAGTGCACATTCAGTACAATTAAGTGTACTTTTTCACAAGTGTATGGTTTATGGTATGGTTAATCATTGGTTTATTTATGAATACATATGTGTTAATAAATCATTGCTTATTATCATTGTTATAATCATTGTTATATTGTTATAATCATTGTTTCTTATTATGAGTATGTCTGTATGAGTCTAATGTGTGTGTGTGTGTGTGTGCTGCAGGTCCTGAGGGGTGTAACATCTTCATTTACCATTTGCCTCAGGAGTTCACTGACTCAGAAATGCTCCAGATGTTTCTGCCGTTTGGTAACGTCATTTCTGCAAAAGTCTTTGTCGATCGAGCCACCAATCAAAGCAAGTGCTTCGGTAAGTACGAGCACCGTAAGTGTTCTGGAAAATACTAATCGTCAGCGTCATGCTTTACCGCTTCAGCTACCTAGAAACCTCCCACAATTCCCAACTATCACATAGCAATACATTGGTGATATTGTTTATCATTGAGATACTTTTTATAGTTTTTGTTATTATTTTATAATTAGATCTAATTAGATTAGTGTTTTAGTGGGGTTTTTTTATATAGTATAAAATACTACTGTATAGTATTTATTAAGTTTCAGTTTTTATTTCTAGTTACTTTATACTTCAACTACTAAGAAAATGAGATATTGTGCCTTGGAAACTAGCTGAAATAAAATAAGTTGAAGTTTATGTTATTTGTCACGCCCATGGACTGTTTTGTGTGTGTTTTCCCTCCCCATGTGCTCTGTGACCCAGTTTCTCTCTTGTGTTAATATGTCATTTGATTCAGGTGTGTCTCATTTAGTCCCTCTTTATCCTGTGTATTTAAGTCCTAGTCTGTGCATTCTGTCTCTGTCGGGTTTACTTCGTCATGTGTGTGTGTGTCTCCAGCCGTTTCCCCGTTTTTGGATTATATTAAAGACTATTGTTCATGTTTACTCCTGCGTCTCCTCGTTCCTCCTCAGCAACACAAGTGTGACAGAAGACCCGACCAACACAGTTACCTCCGTGTGTTCCCTCCGTTTTTGTTTCCGCTTTTGCTCAGTGTTTTGTTTCCGTAATTTTCCCCTATGGATCCCCTCGCCCGCCCGGAATACCTCCTCCTCCTGCTGGAGCAGGGGGAGAGATCACTCAGGGGCCACACCAGACTGTTCCTGGTGTTCGCGAGTCTCACCAGCTACCCAGACGACGCGCTCTGTGCGTTCTACGACGCCAGTTTAAACATCTCGTGCAGTGCGCTGTTGTCCGAAGATGGTCCTCGAGCGAATTTCACCGCCTTTGTGGAGTGGACACAGGCGAGTTTGTTCCCTGGAGAATCTCGCCAGTTCCACTCCCGACCCAGTTCCGCGGTCGTCAAGCCATTGCCGCATGGAGCAACAGAGCAATGGATCGCTGCGGAGCCGGAGCTGCAAGTGACGTCAGTCAAGGTGCGAGAGCCGGCAACAGAGGCTGCCACGAGGGAGAATGGCGCGGACAGTGAGAGCCGGAGAGGAGCTCCGCCCCCTGCACCGTGGCTGAGGGTGAGCTGATAATGGATCTGGGACAGTAGGACTGCAAGGGAGAGTTTATAGAAGGGGACCTCATCGACTGGGATGCTGATCTGGCCCCTTTCCTCCCTCCTGCTGCGGAGCCCTCTATCACTCCTGTTCCCACGTCCAACCCAGAGTGGGCTCCCGTTCCTGAGTTAAGCCCAGAGAGGGCTCATGTTCCTGTGACCTGCTCCGCTGCCGTTGGTCAGCCCCCTGGAGACGTCGGCCCTTCCTCCTCCATGCCTCCTCCCTCCGTCGGCTCCACAATGGGTTGTTATTATGGCTGTGGCCTGTGTCCCGCCTGGCTCCTCCTCCTGCTCCAAGTCCCTCCTATCTCCTCCCTGGCTCCTCCCTCCTTCATCACCACCCTGAACTCTGTTCATCGTCCTTCTCCAGAGCCTCCTCCCAAGTTCCCACCGTCTCTTCCTATGTTGTTCCAGCGGCGCGAGGACGCGCCTTCCCGGGAGGGGGGCGATATGTCACGCCCATGGACTGTTTTGTGTGTGTTTTCCCTCCCCATGTGCTCCGTGACCCAGTTTCTCCCTTGTGTTAATATGTAATTTGATTCAGGTGTGTCTCATTTAGTCCCTCTTTATCCTGTGTATTTAAGTCCTATGCTGCGTCCCAATGTGCCTACTTATACTACGCCCTTAAAGTATGTACTCTTTTGGTGAAGAAAAAGTACACACTTTTGAGTGTGTAGTAGAAGAGTATGCAAGCTTTGGGACATACTAACACGTCACACAACTGCGTCTTTACCGGACCGCTCTGTCACATCTGTTACACACACCCTGTCACAGTAAGCTTGTTGATCTGCCAGTGGCGGGTCTTTAATGCGGAGAACTTTGCTCATTTTCTGCATAATGATGAATTTAAAAGTTAACGACCAAATGGATGTTTATAAAAGTTCACATTGCTGTTGCAGATGAAATATAACACGGATAACAATAAATAAATATTTTCCCAGGTTAAATGTTGATTATTAGTAACTTAAGTCTCTTTTTGTAAACCTCTCTACCAAACCATCGATCGCGTGCATCCGCCACGTTTGTAGTTTTTTTAACACATTTTATTTGTGTTTGTAGTTCTGGACCGAATCCTTCGCCAAAGCGCAATGGATTGTGGGCAATTTTAGCCATTAGAGTGTGCACGGATACACACTTCAAAAATCGACCTGAAATAGTAGACCATCCGGGGACTTTTGGCATACTCTTTTCAACATACTATGCTTTGGGACACACTTATTGTAATCTCACATACTATTTAGGATGGATAGTATGAACATTGGGACGCAGGGCTAGTCTGTGCATTCTGTCTCTGTCGGGTGTACTTCGTCATGTGTGTGTGTGTCTCCAGCCGTTTCCTGTGTGAGTTTCCCCATGTTTGGATTATATTAAAGACTATTGTTTGTGTTTACTCCTGTGTCTCCTCGTCTCTTCGCTCCTCGTTCCTCCTCAGCAGCACAAGTGTGACATTAATTCAGTTCATGTTTATTTTATTTCAAGTAAACAATTTTTATTTTAGTTTTAGTTAACACTAATAATCCTGTCACTATCAACCAATCAGAACAGCTCAGCAACTGCACAGCAGCACTTTGCATGGACACTGAACATTCATCTCTTTGTCTTTTCTCTCTCAGGCTTTGTGAGCTTCGATAACCCATCGAGCGCTCAGACGGCCATCCAGGCCATGAACGGCTTTCAGATCGGCATGAAGAGACTCAAAGTGCAGCTTAAAAGACCAAAAGATGCCAACAGACCCTACTGAGACACAAACAGGTAAGAGCAGACAAAACATTAGGAAAGAGAGAGATTCATCATGCAAAAGGAGAAAAGAATGAAAAACTGAGAAGATGATAAAAAGAGAAAATTCTGCAGGGATTTGTCTGAATAAGGATGCTAAACACGATTATAATGGATAATACGAGACGACAGAGGCAGCGCATGCTCAAAAAATAGATGAGAAAATTATCCAGAAGACTGAAAAAATTGTGAAAACAGTTTTCGCTCAGAAATTGCTAGTAAATTTCACAAATAATTACATTTAGCAGATACTTTTATCCAAAGCGACTTGCAAATGAAGACAATGGAAGCAATCAAAATCAACAAAAGAGCAATGATATGCAAGTGCTATAACAAGTCTCAGTTAGCCTAATGCAGTACACGTAGCAAGGTTTTTTTTTTTTTTTTTAATTATATATTAAATAAAAAGAAAAAAATAGAATAGAAAAAGAATAGAGCAAGCTAGTGTTAGAGGCCTTTTTTGCTTTTGTTAATTGTATAATAAATAAAAAGTAAACAAATAGATAGAATACAAGAAGACTGGAAAAGCTAGTGTTAGTTTTTTGTTTTTGTTGTTTTTTTTAAGGAGACAAGCAGTTTGTAAATGAATAGAATGCAAGTCTAAAAGGCACAAGTTTTTTTAAGAATAGAATTAGAATAGAGAGTGCTAGAGTTAGAGGGTCAAATAAAGATGGAAGAGAAACAAATTACAAAGAAACAATTAACTAAATTTGACACATCTAACTTAAAAATAAAACAATGTAAATACTATGAAATATGATATAAAAACTTTATAAATCACAACAAACAAGCATAATAATAAATAGTATGATCCAGTTTTTCATTACTGATGATGCTGTTTTGTATTCTCTTGATGAAAATCATAAATGACGGAGACCCCATGGCTATGGTTTACTAGCAACAGATAATCCACTACCTCTGAAGTTGTAGTAAGTTGATTGGCCTGTTTGGTTTGGGTTGCTCTGTTGTTTTTCTGCAAACGGCCACGAGGTGTGGGCTGCATGGCATGTTGTCGATGGATTGTTTGGTGCATTTGTAACTTTGATTTCTCTGATGAATTACTGTGAGAGCTGACTGGTCATTTTCAGGTCGATTGGAAATGAATTACACATTAGTAACCCACTCACTCTCTATGATGAACTAGACTGCAGTTTCTGAAGTGTTCTATTTTGTGCTGTAAATAGTGTGCTTATAATTATGAATGATTCAGAACGTTTATCATATAACATAAGAGCAGGTAAATACAGCTGTGACTAAAGCGTTAGTTCAGCTCAAAATAAAGATTCTGTCATCATTCACTCACCCTCATATTGCTCCAGACCCATACTCTGTGGAACACAAAAGAAGATGTTTAGAGGAATGTTCATGCTGCTCTTTCCCGTAAACACAAATGGAACAAAATGTACCGTACAAGTAAAACGTGTGAATTGCGTGCTGTTTTTAAGTCTTCTGAAGCCAATGTGCAAGGAACAGACTGAAATTTAAGTCTCATATTCAAACTTGGCAGATTAAGAAGTCAAAACATGAGGGTGAATAAATGATATTTTAATTTCTGAAGTATCAGTGTGAATCTGCCTGAGCGTCTGACTGTGATGTTACAGTAAGTACAGTGCCTGGTGCTGAATGGAGGAATCGTCAACAATGCAGGAATTCTGGGGAAGATGATGTTAAATATCTGATTACTGAACCTCATCTTTATAGTCATTGTGTTTGTACTCCAGAAAAGAATGGCTGTTCAGTTCTTCAGCAAATACCCAGAATTCCTGTTGCAACTTAAACCAGAGAGTGATGCATGTTGGCTGCAATGAGAATCACTCATAAATAGATCTAAATGCACACACACAGTATAAACACACGTGCACATGGAATCATCACCACAACATTGTGATATGAAAGCACTATGATCTCCAGCAGTCTTGAGCTTCACTGTGACCTGCATGGGCAGCGTGAGTGTGTTTGCGTGTATAAAAGCACATCTGATATGGCATATATGCAGCAGCTGAGGTGTTTGACAGTTCCACAAGGTTTGACCTCCTCAGCACTGAAGTGTGTAATTTTATCCATGTTAACACCTCATATCCCAGATTAATTCGGAGAGACTTTGTAAGTGTCTCTGTAAAACATTGATCTGTTGGTTTGAGCATCATGACCAGCCCGACACTACAATGATTTATCCAGTGCTGTGGTTTTAGGGCGGGACCATCTGTTTGTCTGACCAATGGAAGACGGGAGGTCATTAATGTTGCGCTTACATTTGGTGACAAAATTACACACTTCACTGTAAAACTGCAGCTTTTCTTGCAATCCGTTTTGCATTTTTTTTTTCTGCATTTAGTTTTTACAGAAATATTTCTGTAATGCTTTCCAAAAATAGCATGTCTGATATTGAACGTGTTTTGTCACAGAAGCGATTTGACGCTCACACAGAGATTTCAGTAATTCAGTGAGTTCTTAGTTCATTCAGTGATTCATAAGAACCATCACAGGAATCACTTGACTGGAAAGAGTGTCGTCTAACACGAGCGAGATGAGTGTGGGTGATGATGATACCATGATGTTTTTATTCACACTGATGAACCTGAAGAAACAGACATTAACCTGAAAGCTCAATCGCTGTCTGCTCTTTGACCGGCTGCTTTTTGCCTGTGATCCAAAGCAGAGAATTTAACAGCATAATCATCAGTGTAATGCAGTCAATCTCTCTCTTTCTGTCTGTCATAGGATGGAGATTATTGAAGCGTTCACGGAGCAGATGGACTCCAGACGCTGAGCTGCACAGCTGAATTGTTAATGTGAGATGTGTGTTATCTTGCACACTCACATGTGTGTGTATATGCAAAGGACAAATAAAAGATCATGTACATAAATCACATGCATTCAAACACACGAGCACACAAAGATATGGAAAGATGTCAATGGTATTAAAACACACACACACACACACAAAAAGAAACATGCTACTTCTTATGGACCTTCTTAGCTCTACAAATGTTTAAAACTATCATTTTTCATACAAAATGTAAAAAAAAAAAAAAAGAAAAGAAAAAAAAAAAGAGAAGACCAGCCACAGTAAATGACCATAATCAGGTTTAAATAATTATGCTTAAAATAAACTATTTAACAAACAAAATATGAATAGTTGTATTAAATCAAAAGACGATAGTTACAGTATTATTATTATTATTATTATTATTATTATTGTAAGAAAAAAACGTCTTAAGATTTCTACTTTTTCATTATAAATGTGATGTAAGGGGACTCAGGAACTTCTGGGCAAGTTTTAATATTTTATCTTTTTATTTATGTATTTATTCATATTTGAAAAACATGGTTTGGGATGTGGTCTCTTGGTTTTCATGTTTTTTAGAGAACTACATTAAAGCAATTGTAAAACTTTGTAACTTATTGAAATATGAATTACAAAGATGATATTTATGTCTTAATGTTTTTGATCAAACTTTTGTTTCTAATTTAAATAAAATAAAGGTATTAAAACAAAGGTCTGTCATGTTTTACGTGTTAATATACATGGATCGAGGTCTGTGTGTATCAAAGAGTGTGTCATATACTGAAGATGCTTGTTAGATTTGACAGCAATGAACAGGTACTTACTTGACCGATGAGCCTCCAGAGCTGGACCACAAGAGGATCAGCAGTTCATCCTCTGACGGTCTGACACGCACATTCACAACGCTGCACGATACGGCTGCAAACACATTATATACATGATTCTTCATCAGGTTTGTAGAAATGTGTCATTGCATCAGTGTCTCAGCAATGGATGCTCTGCAGTGAATGGGTGCCGTCAGAATGAGAGTCCAAACAGCTGATAAAAACATCACAATAATCCACACCACTCCAGTCCATCAGTTAACATCTGGAGAAGACAAAAGCTGAAACATATTTTGCTTCTGACTAAAATATGAGTCCATAATCCATAATAATGCTTCCTCCAGTGACAATCACACCAAATACATTTTGTGGCCACTGTATGTGGAAAAAGATGAATAAAGCTTTAATGTTTAGATAATATAACACTATATGCTGATATAATGTAAATTAATGTTATTAATGTAAGTTATTAGAACTTATTAAGTGCAAGGCAAAACTTTTCCAACCTACTCGTTTGCAGTGCTTCTATGTCACCAGCAGGGGACAGTGTGCTAGTGCTGACTTTATCATTTTGACCACCATGGCAACAACATGTTGAAAAGCTTGCAATAATTAATCTTTTTACAATTCGTGGCAGAAAAATGAATCTTAGCTGCTCATGATTAGGCAAATGTCCCAAAACTTCATTCGGTGCTTCATAATTAAAGCATTACATTCATACATTACATTATGAAGGGCAATGTATATGGAGCGAATTTTGTGCCAATATTTATCAAACAAATCCAGTGTTTCGCAAATAAACACAATCTTCTTTGCAAAGAAAAACCCGACTTGCAAACAAACGCAAAGTGATTTGCAAATACAAAACTCTATTTGAGAGAAAATGCAGAAGTATGGACAAATATATGTATTGCAACTGTGAGACTCATTTGCCTTTTTGTGAGGAAACTTGGCTTGATTTTCTCACACGCGTGCAGGCTGATTTTCTCACACGTGCAATTGAGCAACTTTCTTTTCCAAAAACAGCAGATGGTGCTGTCGGTCAATTTACGCTAGTCTCCCGAGACCTTTTCAGACCAGTATGAGTGGGGAACAGGTGAGTTTCTGTCTTACTATCTCTATAATTAACCATTTAGATGGTTGTCAATGACCTGTGTCAGTGAAATTCACAACAAGTGCTGTAAAACTGTTAACATGATTGATTAGTTCAAAAATCAGGAGTGACATGGCTAAACATTTAACTAGACAGTCTTTCCTATAAAACTGATCCATTCTCCGTAACTCTTATCCTCTGTTGGATCGCGGGATATAGAATATATAACATTCAAAACAATGCAGGGGTATAACAATATATCGTGTCACAATATATTGTAATACAAAAATGCAAATGTGTAGTGGATAGCGACAATACTGTGTACCAAAAATGAAAGCATTTTGAATTTTATTTTTTACATTAGGTCTGTCAGACTTTGTCTCTAGGTCTTGTGTTTCCCCTCCTCTCGTGCCCTTATTTGGAGTTCCTGTTCCTGTCCTTGTTTGTTGTGATCATTAGTTAATTTACTTTAATTTACAAGGTCAAGTAAGATTTATTGTCTTTCTGCTATAGACATAGCCTCCAGTGGAGAGAAATGTTGTAGGCTACCTCTGCAGTAAAAGTTTAAACAAGTATAAAACTACACATAGATAGCGTACTGAAAGGAGTAGGCTAAACTAATTATACAAATAGGCTACTATAATCATTTAATAAACTAGTTAAAGTTCAGGTGCGCTTTATTGTGATTCAGCTATGTAAATGTACCAAAATATAATCTAAACATTAATATCCCTTACGAAAATTAACCATGGTTTTACTAAATAAATACCATGGTATTTGTAGTAAAGCTGCCTATATTGAAATGGTAACCTGCAAAAAAACATGATTACCACACTTTTACTATAGTGAAACCAACTTTCATTTTCATAAGGGATATCATAGTTTATTATCATATTTATGTTTATATATAGTACAGTAATAAACATGCCTTGTACAACATGTAAAACTAAAAGTGGCCTGTAAGGAGAGATTTCATATTTCAACCAATATACCAGCAGATTTTAGTCTGACAATAGCCTGTTTGGAAAAATCCAACTAAAATTATGTAGCTTTTTATATGAGGCCGAGCAACATTTTAACTCATGAAGTTAAGAATAAAAGGCTGCCGTCAGGAATTATATTAGTGGCTCTTCAAAATGCAAACATTCGTCATCCAAGTCACTCCGAGAAGAGTCGTCGCTGTCCAGAGTGTGTCTTCACCCGTGTAGCACGCTGTTTATTAAAATGCTGAATTTAGTATTACATCAGCATGAACTTGTTCCTTCTCCCCAATTCACAGGACAAGAGTGACACCAGAAGAGAAATATTCATCATTTTGCTTAGCTAAAAAATACGTAATTATTTAATCATTTAAAAAAAAGTTTAAGATATTGTACTAAATAATGTGATTTGTTTTCATTTTTTTATTAATAATTAATGACCTCTTGGGTGATATTACTATATCTGATACTAAATTAAATTGTCTAAGCTTTCATTTTTGGTACACAATATTGTTGCTATCCATTATACATTTGCATTTTTGTATTACAATATATTGTGACACGATATATTGTTATACCCCTGCATTGTTTTGAATGTTATATATTCTATATCCCGCGATCCAACAGAGGATAAGAGTTACGGAGAATGGATCAGTTTTTATAGGGAAAGACTGTCTAGTTAAATGTTTAGCCATGTCACTCCTGATTTTTGAACTAATCAATCATGTTAACAGTTTTACAGCACTTGTTGTGAATTTCACTGACACAGGTCACTGACAACCATCTAAATGGTTAATTATAGAGATAGTAAGACAGAAACTCACCTGTTCCCCACTCATACTGGTCTGAAAAGGTCTCGGGAGACTAGCGTAGATTGACAGACAGCACCATCTGCTGTTTTTGGAAAAGAAAGTTGCTCAATTGCACGTGTGAGAAAATCAGCCTGCATGCATTTGTGAGAAAATCAGCCCGCACGCATTTGTGAGAAAATCAAGCCAAGTTTCCTCATAAAAAGGCAAATGAGTCTCACAGTTGCAACACACAATACATATATTTGTCCATACCTCTGCATTTTCTCTCAAATAGAGTTTTGTATTTGCAAATCACTTTGCGTTTGTTTGCAAGTCGAGTTTTTCTTTGCAAAGAAGATTGTGTTTATTTGCGAAACACTGGATTTGTTTGATGAATATTGGCACAAAATTCGCTCCATAAATGTATTTTATGCATTTTGGCTCTTTAAAAATGTACAAATATTAAAATAATAATAAAATTTTTTTTTTTTTATAATTCATACACTGCTGGCTTAAATGTCACAAAAACATGGGATTAAATTGAATTTTTAGGTACCCTTTATGACATTACCATTATGACCTTTCAGATGTAATATTGTATGTAAAGATGCTGGCCTATAGTGGCATCTAAGGATGAACTGCTTGAAGAATCTGAGGATATTAGAGAAATATAATATCCCTGATTCTCATCAAAGGATCAACAAGAACAAAATATGTCAAAAATGTGTTCCTTTATAAGTAAACATCTCGGTCAGGAGCACCTAATTAATAAGCAGAAAACAATTAAGGAAAAAGTCTTACGTAAAAGATTTACACATAAAAAAATAAATAAAATAAAATAAAAGATTCTCAATCCATCCTGACATGCACCTATTTTGAACATTATAAGGTGTATTAGACTTGTTTCAGTCATGAACATTTTTTTTATTTTTTATTATTGAATCAGTTGCGTGAATAATTCAATGACTTGCTCAAAACCTACAAAAAGACGCTTGTCGCCACCTACTGGAGTAACGATTTAACCTGCAGAAAGAGAACCGACAGAATAAGAGGTTTCACTTTATTCAGTTTACTAAAGCCTCTCCTCCACCCATTCAACACAGCCTTCATCTCCTTCTTTACAGAGTCTCCGCCTGGGGAGGAGCTCTGCTGAGATCACGGAAGAATTACATTTTTGTTCATTGGCCAACATTCGAAGGGCGGGCCAATGAGAACATCTCAACCAATAGCGTGAGCTTGGGGCGGGGCTAACAAGATTAATAGTTAGATTATTGATGTGATATTTGTGTGCTGTGAATACCATTACAGTCAACCCAAATTTTATTCAGACACCTTCAACATTTCTTACATTATCAGTTTATTCACTATAGTTTAGAAAATGGTAATAAAATATGACAAGAACTGTGTCATAACAAATTCATCTTGATAATGTCAGATAACTTTGATAGAAAGGTATGCTATGTAATGGATTACAATCAACCAAAAATGATTCAGCTGTTAAATGTACCAATACCAATTTAGCTCATTACCAAGTGATGTTTAATTTTGTTCAGTCTGTGCTGTAAAAAGGTTAATTGCATTAGCAATTAAAGAAAAACATGGTCAGGTCAAAGTGTCTGAATAATTTTTGGTCCCGAATTTGTATCAGTTTTACTTTCACTGCATGAAGAAGAATTTCGGGGTATAATATGTCACAGTTTACTTTACTTTGCTATCCTCACTTACATAAATGAACAATACTGTCCTGCACCCAAAAAAATCAAAAAAATATATATCTGGTGTCTGAATAATTTATGGTTTGACTGTAAATGTTTTGCAATTGATAAATCAATGATAAGAAAATGCGGGGAACATTGATAATACATTTTAAGCACACGTGGCAGTCAAAAGATGTTTTAGAAAGTGTGTCATATCTACACAGCTTTCCATTATGAAAGAGTCCGGAAGAGTGTGATCTCTCTCTCTCTCTGTCTCTCGAGCGTCACTATGTTTAAGTCCCGCCTGTTCCGTTATCCGCCGCCCCTCTCTCTCTCTCTCTCTCTCTTTGATCCTGCGTGTCTTACCGACGCCTGTCCCGGACCCGCGCGCGCATCACCGGAGCCAAGCGGAAGAAAAACTCTGAATCGGTCGTGATATCCTCAATCAGGAAATACCATTCAAACTCGCCATAGCAGCTGCTTTGCGGAGCCGCTGTCTCCGTTAAACCGATTTTTACCGAGTAGAAAACTTTTTTTTGTTTGGGGAGGAGAGATGCGGTTGGTAAACAGTCTGGCCGAACCGTGAATCCTCTAACGGAGCATTAAAAACCAGCGGAGAGAACCGGAGAAGCGAGAGACGTCCATCATCACGGTGCGCTGTTTCTGACCGACGGAGTCCGCAGCGGCGACTGAAGTGAGTCTCTCCGCGTTACCGTCTGTGTGTAGCTTCCATATTTTGATGACACATTTGTATCCAGAAGTGAGCTGAAGCTGACACAAGCTCGTTTTGGGCACGTCCTCACTTGTAGAAACAGTATAAAAACGAAGTAGGTAACGTTAAAGCTTTTTAAAATTGTAAATATGCAGGAAGTTTTCCGTTAGCCTTAGGCTGTAGTAGCCTATTTATAACTATCTTATAACAATATAAGCCTAATGTCCCTAATTAGACAGCTGAACGTGTGTGAGTGTAAACAAGACATACTTAGGGTCAATATTTCTGATTAAATGACCACTAAAGTTCGCTAAAATGTAAGAAAGCTCTCATTTCAAGCACATGCTCTAAAGAGACTGTGGGGGTACAATGGGGCTAAATGCTTTATTTCAAAGCATAGTTCACCCCAAAATGAAAATTCTGTCATCGTTTAGTCACCGACAAGTCGTTCCAAACCTGTACTAGTTTCTTTCAGCTGTTGAGCACAGAATGAGATATTTTGAAGAATGTTGGTAACAAGATAGTTGACGGTAGCCGTTGTCTACTATAGTAATGGAAAAAATGCTATGGAAGTCAATGGCTGCCGCCATTTCTTCAGTTACCAACATTCTTCAAAATATCTTCTTTTGTGCTCAACAGCTGAAAGAAACTAGTACAGGTTTGGAACGACTTGTTGGTGACTAAATGATCTCTTTCAGGGAAGTGAGAATTTGTATTGGCCCCAAAGTGTATGACTATGCACAATGTTTATTTTGCATTTAATATTGATGGAGTAGCATACTATGTGTAAAAAGGAATAGCTAAAGAAGATGGTTTGATTAAAGACCAAATTAATACTGTATAATTGAATCTAAAGGGTGTGGGATCAAAGGTCAGAGGGCAAAAGGCCCTGAGGAACCATAGTGATACTTGATGCATGCGAGGTCATATGACAAATATGGTCACCATATGCAACCACAATTATTCCAAATAGCATGCAGCAAAATATCTCACATCTCTGTTTTTGCATTTTTGTATATATTTTCTAAGAACTTTAGTGGTATATATCTTGCAGCTGCACTATTTCTACAGGCGTACGTGCTAAATGAATCTCCAGTGTGATTTAATCAGTCAGTGTGAGCTCACTTTCACATTCTTCACAGCCAGTCCATCTCCCTCACTCATGGAAAACATTGCACTGCGCTACAGGCATTCAGCATCCTGCTCTCCTGCCAGACTAACAGTCTTTTGGGGACATTTTTAGCCAGTGTGTGCCTTTTAATTGGAGTATCTTTACTCTCTATATCAAGAATGCATTTTGAAACCATAACAAGTCTTCTGTCTCAAAATCAACAGGTGTTTAGAAAAGTTCTGTGATGGTGTCTGCTATTTAGTTTTATTATTGTTTGTGGGAGAAAAGGGGCATTTTACTACTTTTTTTAACCTTACAGTAATGAACTGTTTTTTAATAGTAGAGTTGATAAGGAGTTGATAAGAATAATAGAATTCAGTGGGAATCCCAGTTTAGACAGCCAGATAGACGTGTGCATTTGTGTCCATTCAGCTGGATCGTATGACGAACCATAGTTCAAGAGTCCATGTGTTTTTCTTTCGTCAGCCCTTTCTGTCCATCTGCTATAAAACATTTACCCAACATTTTCACTTCATTGCGCTGCACACACATCTGCGCTAAGATTTCATCTTAAATTGGAGCTTTCCTAAAATAGAAAGCCTTAAAGATGACACACTGACACGAGACGAGATCAGTACTGGTCAGTGAGTCCACAAGAGCCATGTGTGGAAGATCTGACTAAACCATCAGCTAAAGAACAGCATGACAAACTTCTGCTCTTACCTTTGACCTAATTAGAATCAGTCAGGCTCCAGAAGTGCAGAGGAGACCGGGGCTAGTTGTCACACATTACTCCAGTGAATAATTCATTATTGTTAAACGCCCCTCAATAGTAAGGAATGTTGTCACAGTGAGAACTGGATATTAGAGGTTTTCAGCAAAATTAATAGTGCAAAACAATTATGAAAATCATGTAATAGCAAAAATCTGCTTCCCCATTCACAAGCTCTCAATATGATAAAAACGTATGTCTAGGTTATTACTATTAAACCATGCGGTGGGAATCTCCATGCTAGAGCTGCTAAACCTCAGCTCTGAATCATTTGGCTCAAATGTTTTCCATTCATAAGCATAATATGATCTATAAAACATTTGTGAAGCTTTAAAAATGAGTTCGCAGTCGCTCTGCACCGAGTCTGATTTTAATACCCAAATGAACATGACAGCAATGCAAAATCACTCCCCTAATGTTCCAGGATGGGGTGTGTTAGGACATCTGCTGTTAGATGTCCAGGTGTGTTCAACATGTTTTCCCACATCCAGTGATCCGTACAGCAAGTCTTTCATCAGTTCACATGGAGTTAAGGCTTCCCAAACTTTCCATTCCAAACCTCTGGTTTCATGATTTATTGTTTGAAGTAAATGATTTGTGTGTGTGTTATCAGCATGATCACTTCAACCAGCACCTGACATGAAGGATTGACCATGTCTGATTCAATTACAGGACAGTTCAGTAAGAGTTCTGTTCAATCTGTGTAGAATCTAAAGTCGTTAAAATAGAGCCACAGTCACACTTTAAGCAAAATGCAGTGGTCATAAGATGATGTACTCCTCGTTTAAAAAATATATATAATACTTACAAAATGCGAAGATATTCAGTCTGCTCCGCTTTACTGAATTGCTACAAACCTGCAGATTTCAAATTAGCTTTTTTTTTGATTCAGCGGTCATGACGTGATGCTTCAGTCTTCGTGATATGAATTCACAGGTCAGCAAATTTTAAGTTTGAAAAGCTATGAAATTCACACGATATTGTGTTTCCTGCGTTCACATGCGAATGAATGGAAGTCAATGGAACAAAAAGTGTTGTGTGACTGTCCCTTTACTCTTCAGAAAAATCCATTCCCTAAAGAGAATTTTTTTTAATTATTATGTAATATGTTTTTTGAGTATAGATCTGTCATGTCACAATTGACATAATTTTTTTTTACAATTAAATTTACCTTTTTAAAATGAACTGAAATGTCAATAAGGGTGACATAATTAAACTTTATATTATCTAAGTATATTAGTACTGTATATTTATCTAAGTTCAAAGTACAAAAAAGTCATAATTGTATAATTATAAAATAAAAACATAGTGATAAAATTGAGTATATTAACAGTTTAATGAAAGACTAATGTAAAAGCAATACCACGCAGGCCCTCGATGAATTTTTTAGTCTGTCATGATCTGTGTGAATGAACCAATTTGCTAAAATGGATCAGACTTCTGAGTTCCACGTAAAATAGAGCAGGAGGGCATTAAAGTATTGTGTGTTTGATTATTAAATCACCGCGAACGACACAGTGTGGCTATTTGCACTTCATTAAAAAGCTATAATGTCATGCAAACATCTGAATAATGTCACATTGCTGAAAAATGGAGTTACTTTTAGTTGGTTTGACCCAACACTGAATCTATGACGCCGTTGATTACCACAGAAAATAACTTTGACTCGCTTCGAAAAAAATTATAACCGTTAATAATTAAAATGTTAAACTACAAACCTACAACCACAAGACATGAGACTGCTTTCACAAGACATCAGCTCTGCTTGCGCAAAGTCATACTCCACTCTTCCATGTAAAATATACTAAGAAAAAGTGGTAGTTGACACTCGACGGCATGCTCTAATGAATTTGTGTAGTTGTAAAATTTGGTTTGTCTAGAACTCTATGGCACAGGATCCTTGCGGACTAGAATTAGACATCAATGATGTAATTGATTGACTCTGCAGGAAAATAAGTGGGCATGCTATTGTACAGACACGCTGGTGTTGGTTCAGCTGCATAAACAGAGGGATCATCAGCAGAAATCATCCCGTAACACCCTCACCGACCAATATAATTACACACAACAAACCTGTTTACACAAGGCCAGTGATGGACATTTGACTCCCAAATATTTGTTGCTGGCTTTACAAACACTGAGCAGGCTGGACGCGCTGCTGCTGATTAGTTTACTGAGTTCTTGACTTGTCATTGAATGACTTCATGTGCGTATCGCTGTCAAACAAACCACCTCACCATTACTAAGCAAAACCTCAGTGCTGGAAGTCTGGCAGCTCCACCTGGGCTCGTCCATCACTCCAGTCTGTGGAGGCAGCTGTGAATCCTCTGGGTATCTAAAGTGATGTTAATGTGCCACAAATGTAATTAGGTAAATTCTCTTTCTCTTGTATAAATGAGATTTTTATTTTATTTTTTCTGTTTCTAAAGGAAATGTTGTGGTGCTTTATTGTGCAAAACTCACAGCCACAATAGAGGGCAGCAGTTTGTTACCAGGTTAATCGGTGGTATATGCTTTTTTCAAGCTGTAAACTAATTTTTAAAAGCTGTCATGTTTAACAGCTGAATTCATTGTGAAAAACTACATTACCCATGATGCTGTACAGGAAATTCCATCAATCAGAGAGTTGTGGCAAGTAAACTGTGCCAAAACACAGAGTAATTGAGTCTCGCTATGCTGTCAAAACGCTTAAATATTTGTAAATATATGCATATTTTGCAATAAATTTAAATATTGTTCCTATAAATATAATAAACTTTAAATCAATAGTTTTATATTTCTCCATCATTTTTAGTTTGATTATGTCATTTGCAATGCCTCATGGGAGTATACGTCTTTCCCTCATCAAAGCTGTGGATTTCTCAGTTCTGTGCCTTTTTATTTTTGTCTGAATTTTTGGCTTAAAATTGAAGTTTGTAATGTTGTAATTAACCTCGTAGCTGGTTAGTTTTGTTCATGGCTTATAATGCTTAAACAAAGACTTTTTAAAAATCCCATGGTACAAATGAATGGAAAAAAAAAATCAGACCCAACAGGCACTGATGTTGTGAGGTAAGGTGCTGTAAGGCATTGCTATGTGGTTGCTAGGGTGTTCTGAGTGGTTGTTGACGTTGCTATGTGGTTGCTAGGGTGTTCTGAGTGGATGTTGACGTTGCTATGTGGTTGCTAGGGTGTTCTGAGTGGTTGTTGACGTTGCTATGTGGTTGCTAGGGTGTTCTGAGTGGTTGTTGACATGTTGCTATGTGGTTGCTAGGGTGTTCTGAGTGGTTGTTGACATGTTGTTATGCGGTTACCAGGGATTGTCTTCTGTCTGAAGTGAAACTGTCTCGTGGTCTCTATATATGACTCAGCTATCTCTTTCAGTGGAAATTTGGGGGATTTTTACTCTTTTTATCAGAAGTATAATTGCTAAGAAAAGCATGTTCACTAGAGTTGTGAGATTTAAAGGGCTCCTGTTATGCAAATTCCACTTTTACATGGTGTTTGGACATAAGTGTGTGTTGGCAGTGTGTGAACACAGCCACCCTACAATGATAATCTTATTTTTTAATCCTCATTAAACCAAATCAGTCTCACTAGGCGTGTTAGACTGAACAAACGAGACTTCACTTTCTCCCAACATCTGAGCCACTGAGGACGCAGTGGATTACTTCTGTTTTTCAAGGAAGTGTGCCTCAAAATCTACCTAAAGGGGTGTGTTCGATACGACGATGTGTCGTAATTATGAATAGAGTATAATAGGCTACAACAAGGTTTAATCTGGCCACAGAGGAACACAACCAGGGTTGCCTGATATAAAGAGACTTAATCCCCGAAACAGAGCTTCATACTTGCGCAATATCGAAATATCTAAGTGTGTCAGCCTGGCAACCATGAGTATACGCTCTCTCTCCACTGCGGATAAACACGCTTGCTTTCTCAGAAAAGTGTAATTCATCAAGACAAGTGTTCATTTACGAGAGAGAGAGAGCGAGAGAGAGCGAGCGAGGTTGTATGAATAACGCCACGTTTCTCTATTAACAGTGAAGCTTGCTTCAGAAACAATGATGTTACCAGCTCCTTGTCAAGAAAGATAATGCAGCTCTTGAGCGATTAAGCTACTTTATTGATGAAATTGCGGGGCAGCGCTGAGAAGTTTCTGTGTTGTTGAATGTGCTGTGAGCTACAGTGAAGACAGCGCATTAGTTTAAAACGCTTCTAATTATTATTTTTATTTTTTAATCATAGAGAGTGTGTTAGTTTGTGCAATGATAACCTACCAGCAATGTAAAGATGATTTTTTAATATATTAGAATGAGTACATTACAATATAAATTTATTAGAATGAGTACATTATTATTTATGGGCCTAAAAACAAGATGCAAAAGAATATTGTACCTTGTGGGAAGTGCTCAATGTAATTGGTGGTACAGTTATGGAGGCCCTTTATTATGCAGAGGTCAACTGCTGCTCTGCCTATAGTTAGTAATGGCCCTATAGTATGCAGTGTTTAATAAACAGCTGTTTTACTACATTCTGCTGCAGTCCTGTATCGGGATACATATTGTATCGTGACTTTGCTGGTGATGGATTAACGTCGGTGGTCTTGAACTTGAAAATGTTGTGTATTGACGTCTTTCTGCGGTTGAAACAAGACACCTTCTGATGTTTATTCATATTTATTTCATGCTATCAGTAGTATAGTGGAAGAGATGATCGCTTCACGTGCCGCTTGAACTGAGGCGCTACAGCGATCTGTCATGACACATTAAAGAGCCAAAAGGTAGTTATTGTTTGAATTTATTTTAAAAAATGACAAAAACTGGAAGCTGAGACCTTATTTCATACCGGAAGTAACCGTCCGTCTTGTCTGTCGGCGTGTTGTCAGTGTCCTCTTTGCTCCGAGATGTATTTTTACTGCTTGAGAACATATGAGGCTTGAAATCAGCATGGCTTCATATTTGGTCATTTTTTAAAGAAATTCAAACAATAAATACCGTTTTGTGTTCAAGCGTGTTTCAGTTCAAGCAGTATGTGAACCGATCGTCTTTTCATATTTACTTAAAGCATGAAATAAACATGAATGAACATCACACAGTATTTTTTTCAGCTGTGGAAAGACGTCAATACACACTATTTTTCAAGTTTAAGTCCGCCGAAGGTAATTTATTCACCTCTCTGGTTTGTTTGTTGGACAAAATGGCAGATTCAGCGTTATGATTGGTCAGATCGCCTGTCAATCAAACTCCCTGCAAAGGGTCAATTGTATTGAATGTGCACTTCAAATCTTAAGTATGTTTTTAAAACACTGTACTTGCAGAAAATGTAATATTAATGAAATAAAAGAACACTTAAATGCACTTGAAAAGAGACACATTCTTGACTGTTACTTACACTTTTCAAAAGTGCGTTATACTTTATACTTACGTTATACTTTAAAGAGCATTTTAAATCATTATGTTTTAATAAAAAGTAAACAAAGAAGGTACACTTATTTTGATGTGCTGATTAACGTACGCACATGTTCAGTGCTCGATTATAACAGGTAGCATGATATTCGATATTGCATTGTATATATTGCAATGTACTAAATTGCACCTTTATCATTATTGCAATGTGCAATTACAAATGTATTTAAATACATGACATACAGGTTTCAATAGAAATGACATTAAAGTATATTTTAGGCAAGGCAAGGCAAGTTTATTTATATAGCACATTTCTTACACAGTGGTAATTCAAAGTGCTTTACATAAAAGGAAGTGAAATAATAAGTGGAATTAAAAATAATAATAATCACAACAATAAAAACAAAGTGATTTAAAAATTGATTTAAAAAGAATTTAGTTCATCATAAAATGCATGTTTTTTACAAGGCTGTGTTTAGCAGTCAAATGCATCAGTGCTGCAAACACGCTACGAGTACAAGGTCAGATAAAGTTCAGTTTAACACTCTCTCTGTCTTATTTCAGAACTTGTGTTAATGCAAGCATTCCTCTTCACCGCAGTCAGACACGCCTGTGAGGGTCAGACGCTCCATCCCGCTCACGACAGCGCTTCCCGAGCTCTCATTGGCTGCTCTGGTCATGTGACTCCACTCTGGCCATTCTCTGCTCAACCTATCAGTGCACTGTGTGTGTGTGTCTGGCAGGACCGTGAGGAAGTGTGTAGAGCGTTTTGCAAGGAACAGGGTTTTGTTGAGTGCTGGAAACTCAAGCAGACGTCAGAAGAGTGAGTGTGTGAATGTGTGTGGATTCACAGAGGTTTTTAATACATTCAGAACGCTATGCATTGGCATTCCCATTCATTTCAGTACACTTGCTCTGCTTGCACTGCTATTACAATATAATTAAATATCTGTCGTTTATATGGAGAATGATTATTGAACCAGATGGTTTAGTTATGATCTACTAGCAGGCACTAAACTAGAGCATGCCCACTAGAAAAACCTTGAAACTTTGGCATTTGTATGTTTGTGTCTTGTGGAAAACACTGTACTGTATGTCTGACAGCACCAAAGACTCATTATAGTCTATCTACAGAGCACTAATGATGCCTAATGGCAACCGTCCCAATCCCAGATGTGTGTCAGACAAGGTCGACTAAAACAGTCTAATTAATAAATGATTCATTCAGCAAGGTCAAACACGCTCTTGACACTGACCATCCTCTGAATATGAACCACATTCTACAGTTACGCTCCTCTGACCAAGACGTGCACCACGTAGATTATCAGATGATGACAAAACATGGAATCAATCAAAATGGACTGAAAAGAAAATCAACTGCGTAATCTTACATTTTAAGACTGCTCATTAAAAGGCCCGTTTTGCCCCTATTTATAAGATGTAATATTGGTCTTTGGTGTCCCCAGAATGTGTCTGTGAAGTTTCAGCTCAAAATACCCCACAGATCATTTGTGACCCTGGAGCACAAAAGCAGTCATAAGCAGCACAGGTATATTTGTAGCAATAGCCAACAATTTATGGGTCTTATGGGTCAAAATTAAAAAAAAAACAATTATGTCAAAAATCATTAGGATATTAAGTAAAGATCATTTTTCATGAAGATATTTTGCTAATATCCTTTCGTAAATGTATAAAAACTTCATTTTTAATTAGTAATATGCATAGCTAAGAACTTCATTTGGACAACTTTAAAGGTGATTTTCTCAATATTTAGATTTTTTTGCACCCTCAGATTCCAGATTTTCAAATAGTTGTATCTCAGCCAAATATTGTCCGATCCTAACAAACCATACATCAATGGAAAGCTTATTTATCCAACTTTCAGGATTATGTATAAATCTCAATTGAAAAAAATTGACCCCTATGACTGGTTTTGTGGTCCAGGGTCACATTTATTATAACATCTGGAAAATGTCATTTTTGGGGCGTGTCTAAAAAAGAGCCCCGTCTTTAGAAGAGGGCGTAGCGTATACATCTCTGCTTTGCATACCTACAGCAATGAACAGTCGGTCGAAGCAACATTACTGAGAGCGAGAGAACAGCCGAACACATGGGAAGCCAAACATACCGAAAGTGGGACGAAACAGCGCGATGCTACAAAGCTCACGCTGACCTGTCATCAGCACGGCTCAATTAAAATACTTTGATAAGGTATGCACACAAATATGGTTAAAATGCTAGCTGAGCACTATAACGACATGGCATTCACAAAGCAGTCTGGAGAGAAATGATTTGCGCAGACATAAACTAGGGCTGTGTACACTCTTAAAAATAAAGGCGCTTCAAAAGGTTCTTCACAGCGATGCCATAGAAGAACCATTTTTGGTTCCAGAAAGAACCATTCAGTCAAAGGTTCTTTAAAGAACCATCTCTTTCTTACCTTTTTATAATCTGAAAAAAGGTTATTTTATGGCATCGTGAAGCACCTTTATTTTTAAGAGTGTACTCTCCTGTCTTGTTTGTTTGTTGGACAAAAATGGCAGATTTGGTGTTATGATTGGTCAGATCGCCTGTCAGTCAAACTCCCAGCAAAGAGTCAATTGAGTGCACTTCATTTTCACAAGGTCACTCTCTGTTATATCTATTAGTATACTTTGATGCGACAAGTTGTTTTAGCAGAGTGAACTATATTTCAGTGGTCTGTTCTTGAACAGTCTAGAGATGATTGAGGGAGAGAGATTGAATATATCTATATATCTTGATGAACTGCTCTCACAACAGGAAAAACACAAACACTGCACCCAAACATTAAAACAGAAGTGTGTTACCCTGTCACTGATTCAACTTCTGTTTTATAAAACTGACCTCTCTTAAATGTAACTCATGGGATTTAAAGGAACAGTTCACCTAAACTAAAATACTGTTCATTTATTCACTCTCATATCTGTATGTTGTTATTTTCTGGAAGTTGTTATGCAAGTTAAATGGAAGTAATTACTTGCTGAATATTTTCCCATCCCTGCAGCAGCTCTCAAAAACACAGCATCTATTGACATGCAAAGTTGCCTTAGCTCACCTAAACTGAGGGAACACTTTGACGTGCTTATTTCCTTTATATACCTGTTTATGTTGCACAAACAGTACCTCCAGTTTCACCAAACATTTGGAAACTCATTTACAATCCAAGACTAATTCTCTCAAATGAATTGTGTTGAACCGGCTGTTTACCCCTCATCATGTTGGTTGGTCTGAACTCACGAACTCATTGCTCGTCTCCTGAGCGGTGTGGTGTTATTGTTCTATGATGGATTGTGTGAGCGGAGAATAACAATGAAGCTAATGTTCTGGCCACATCTGCTGGAGCTTTGTCCTCTCCGTGAGGTCAGCGAGAGGAAACACTCTCAGTGAAACACACATCAGTGTGCATGCATGGAGCTCTAATATAGGGTGATCAGTCACATGTCGTTTAATGGCTCTGTTGATTGGCTCAAAAAATGGATAGTGCTAAACCTCCTTGAGTAATAGCACGATAATAGAGTTTTGTGGCAAAAACCCATTAAATTCATGATGAAATGGATGTAGAGACAGATTTTTTCTTCTGTATTATTAGGGGTTCTATGCATCGGTTGTTGATTGGATGTTGAGATGTGGTATATAAGTGCAAACTAAATTTTCAGACACTTAATTGCATTTAAATTTATATTAAATGAAATTAGCTGAACTTTAGTGTGCTTTAGTGTCCCATGTAAGTAGGAACTTTAGGTACCATTATACTTAAGTTTAAAAGCACACATAACTACAAGTATGTTTAAATGCAATTTTTATGCGTAATTTTTATATATATGTTATATAATGTCTTTGAAATATGGTTAAAGTGTTACTGCTGAATGTGCAGACAAACATTTATGATAAGCTAAACTAAACCTGTATGTCATGTATTTAAATATATTTGTAATTACACATTTGTAATGATGGATTTAGTACATTTAAAATATATTAACTTTTAAATATAATATCAAATAACACAGTTAAAATTACAAACACCTATAATTAGCACTTTAAAAGTACTTTACATGTGCTTTAGTATGTTAGTCACACAGCAAAATAAGTGTACTTCTTTAAAGCATGACAAAAGATTTTGGAGAAAAATTAATAAATGTGCTTTTCCATAATTATGATCGGAGAGTCCTGTATACGTCACCAAAGTGAAGCCTTGATTATACATTAAGAGATCCAAATAATTATACCAGTAAGATCAGACCCAAGTCAAATATAAGTATTAAGTACATTTAAATTAATCATTTGTGTACATATATGTTTTTACACTGTACTTATATTTTAAAAAAACATCCTGTATACATCTGTAATTAATTTCTGTTTACATCTATAATTACACTGTTGACCCTCTATCCCTTAAACCTAACCAGACCACCAAACCTGTCCCATCTTTACCCGTATATAGCAGCAAAATCAATAGCTGCAAAAGTGTTTGCAATTCAATATGAACACAATAGGCAGTATACCTAACAATTAATTATTTTATTATTAAGTACATAGCATTTAGAAAAACCTAATATAGAGTAGGACCTAAGACCTATATGCATTTATTAAAAAGGTATGTTGGATTTCATTTCATGCCGACTTTAAAAATGTGTGTTGACTTTGTAATCAGACTTTCTGTCCATGCAAAAGTAATAAACACAAAGTGAAACATACAGCACTGCTTGCTGCTGCATGCTGCACCCAAAATGCAAAGCTTTAATGTAAACATGGGCAAATCCAGCAGGGCTCACTGTAGCAGTCTGATGCTTTGTAAACACAATTGTGTTTCCAGGTGATCTGTTTAAACCTGTGCACCCCAAATCAGAGAAGACAATCAATCAGATTAGAGCTGTCCTGATGCTTCCCAGTTTGCGTAATATGCATCAGATGGCCAAAGTGCTTGTCTTCAACGTGTGAGATCAAGCATAAGACATCACTGAGAGACTTTCATCATCATATCAGAAAAACAGTCAGGAAGAAACTAGCTCTTCTGAGGAATGTGATTGCCATGAGATGTCATAGAGTATGTTTGTCACTGAGATATTTCCCCATTCTGACTATACATACGTTGCACATTTCCCACTCATTTCTTTGCCGCCAACTGTGAAATAATTTGCAGAAACTATTGCATCAAGTAACAAAAAATGAACTTTGATGGGTTGTTTTATGCATACTGTAGATCCGGCAGATTTTTCCTGTCTACGCAGTCTGTTGCTATGACTCGCCAAACATGCAAAGCTTTCAGAACTGTTTCGTGTTTTACAATCCTCCTGTGCTTCAGTCAGTTGCATCAGTGACCACATCGTGTTTTTCCACACCTCAGTTCTCAGTTCGGTGAAATCTATGGGCAGGTTCGTTGAGTGCAGGTTCAGGCTTAGCTGTGGAATATCTAAAACGTAAGGTCACCATGTAGTCTCAGCCCTAAATTAGACTGTGTTATTGAGGTCTGATGTTAAAGCTCAGACTAGCTCTATGATTTGAGGAATCATTCATGTCTGGAGTGCAAATGCTGCAAGATGACGCACACAATGAACTTTAAACCATTGAGCTTTAGAAAATTTCTTAACCCTTAATATAAGGAACAGCCAGAAGCATCATGTTCATTCAAAAAGGCAGGTGGATTTTAAATGTAAAATAAGCTACATGCTTATTGTGAAAACAGAAGCGGTGGCAGAAATCAAACATTCACGTGTGAATTTGATTAGTACAATTGATTCAAAAAATGCATCTTTTGCTTATTTGTTTAAGTATAAGTGATTGAACCTCTTAGGTCACTTCTTTTTTCAGGGTTTCACACTCAAAAAAAAAAAAAAAAAAATTGCATGTAATAATAACGCAAAGCAATATTAATGCAAGGCTTGGCAAGCTGCAGTAATAATTAGGAGACCACAATAGAGTCACCACATCACACAAACCTCAGCTATACCGTGCAGATCACATACACACATCACATCTGCCTCAGTCTGATTTCAGATGCCTCCTGCCCTGTAATGTTAAACAGCATGTATGCTCTTCCTCTTCAAAATGAAAAACAACAACTCAAACTCAACATCTTTGAACATATTATCTAGATCAACTGTGGTCTGTCTTGAGGTTGTAACGTAACCAGTCACTCCACCCACTTGAAGTCGAAAGTAAAGAGGGTGTCTAGGAGCTAAAATCATATGTGAGCACATCGCTGGAACAAAGCTTTACATCTGTAAGCTTCAGAGATGCTGTGTCAGATCGAGTGATGTCACATGTCACTGTTAAACATGGCCCAGTGCATGTACCCATATCAGATTTTATGACACAGTTGTGTTTGCTAAGGCGGCACTGTTATTTTCACTCATACTGAAGAATGGATTAGAGGTTTAGATGTTTTAGAACAAACAGCATCCAGTTTTGCATCATCCTGCAGCATTTGCATGATTCCTCAAGCCTTGTGTTTTGTTGATGAGCGTGTGCTGCTGCTGTAGTAAGTGACAGGATGCACCATTTTCACCTGCTGAAGACAAACAAAATAAAACGGTTAAAGAGATGTGAGGGTGCAGGACTCTGTACAATTGGGAAAATAAGCATCCTTATGGAAGCTTGGTTCCACCTTGCAATACATACAGGTGCATCTCAATAAATTAGAATGTCGTGGAAAAGTTCATGCCAATCAGCTCATCAACTCAAAACACCTGCAAAGGTTTCCTGAGGCGTCAAAATGGTCTCTCAGTTTGGTTCACTAGGCTACACAATCATGGGGAAGACTGCTGATCTGACAGTTGTCCAGAAGACAATCATTGACACCCGTCACAAGGAGGGTAAGCCACAAACATTCATTGCCGAAGAAGCTGGCTGTTTACAGAGTGCTGTATCCAAGCATGTTAACAGAAAGTTGAGTGGAAGGAAAAAAATGCACAACCAACCGAGAGAACCGCAGCCTTATGAGGATTGTCAAGAAAAATTGATTCAAGAATTTGGGTGAACTTCACAAGGAATGGCCTGAGGCTGGGGTCGAGGCATCAAGAGCCACCACACACAGACGTGTCGAGGAATTTGGCTACAGTTGTCGTATTCCTCTTGTTAAGCCACTCCTGAACCACAGACAACGTCAGAGGCGCCTTACCTGGGAGAAGAAGAAAGAGAAGAAGAACTGGACTGTTGCCCAGTGGTCCAAAGTCCTCTTTTCAGATGAGAACAAGTTTTGTATTTCATTTGGAAACCAAGGTCCTAGAGTCTGGAGGAAGGGTGGAGAAGCTCATAGCCCAAGTTGCTTGAAGTCCAGTGTTAAGTTTCCACAGTCTGATGATTTGGGGTGCAAAGTCATCTGCTGGTGTTGGTCCATTGTGTTTTTTGAAAACCGAAGTCACTGCAGCCGTTTACCAAAAATTTTTGGAGCACTTCATGCTTCCTTCTGCTGACCAGCTTTTTAAAGATGCTGATTTCATTTTCCAGCAGGATTTGGCACCTGCCCAGACTGCCAAAATCACCAAAAGTTGGTTAAATGACCATGGTGTTGGTGTGCTTGACTGGCCAGCAAACTCACCAGACCTGAACCCCATAGATTATATTGTCAAGAGGAAAATAAGAAACAAGACCAAAAAATTCAGATGAGCTGAAGGCCACTGTCAAAGAAACCTGGGCTTCCATACCACCTCAGCAGTGCCACAAACTGATCACCTCCATGCCACGCCGAATTGAGGCAGTAATTAAAGAAAAAGGAGCCCCTACCAAGTATTGAGTACATATACAGTAAATGAACATACTTTCCAGAAGGCCAACGATTCACTAAAAATGTTTTTTTTTTTTGGTCTTATGAAGTATTCTAATTTGTTGAGATAGTGGGTTGGGTTTTGTTAAATGTGAGCCAAAATCATCACAATTAAAAGAACCAAAGACTTAAGCTACATCAGTCTGTATGCATTGAATTTATTTAATACACGAGTTTCACAATTTCAGTTGAATTACTGAAATAAATGAACTTTTCCACAACATTCTAATTTATTGAGATGCACCTGTATATATAAAAAAGGTAATTGCAACCTTTTATCTCACAATTCTAACTTTTCCCCTCAAAACTGCCAGATGACTTTTTGCTCAGAAATCTTTCTTTCTGAATGGATGGATAGATAGTTATATGGGTGGGTGGTTGGATAGATGATGGATGGGTGGAAGGATGGATGAATGGATGGATGGATGGGTGGATGAGATTAGATAGATGATGGATGGATGGATGGATGGGTAGATTAGATAGATGATGGATGGGTGGGTGGATGGATGAATGGGTAGATTAGATAGATGATGGATGGGTGGATGGATGGATGAATGGGTAGATTAGATAGATGATGAATGGATGGATGGATGGGTAGATTAGATAGATGATGGATGGGTGAATGGATAGATGAATGGATGATTGGGTAGATTAGATAGATGATGGGTGGAAGGATGGATGGATGGGTAGATTAGATAGATGGTGGATGGGTGGATGGATGGATGGATGGATGGATGGGTAGATTAGATAGATGATGGATGGATGGGTGGATGGATGGATGAATGGATGGATGGGTAGATTAGATAGATGATGGGTGGATGGATGGATGGGTAGATTAGATAGATGATGGATGGATGTGCAGATTAGATAGATGATGAATGGATGGATGGATGGATGGGAAGATTAGATAGATGATGAATGGATGGGTGGAAGGATGGATGTATGTGCAGATTAGATAGATGATGGAAGGATGGATGGATGTGCAGTTTAGATAGATGATGAATGGATGGATGGGAAGATTAGATAGAATAGATGATGAATCTTTCTTTCTGAATGGATGGATAGATAGTTATATGGGTGGGTGGGTGGAAGGATGGATGGATGGGTAGATTAGATAGATGAAGGATGGATGGATGGATGGATTAGATGATGGATGGGTGGATGGATGGATGAATGGGTAGATTAGATAGATGATGGGTGGAAGGATGGATGGATGGGTAGATTAGATAGATGGTGGATGGGTGGATGGATGGATGGATGGTAGATTAGATAGATGATGAATGGATGTGCAGATTAGATAGATGATGAATGGATGGATGGATGGGAAGATTAGATAGATGATGAATGGAAGGGTGGAAGGATGGATGTATGTGCAGATTAGATAGATGATGGAAGGATGGATGGATGTGCAGTTTAGATAGATGATGAATGGATGGATGGATGGATGGATGGATGGGAAGATTAGATAGATGATGGATGGGTGTGTGGATGGATGAATGAATGGATGGATGGATGAATGAATGGATGGATGGGAAGATTAGATAGATGATGGATGGGTGTGTGGATGGATGAATGGGTGGATGGATGGGAAGATTAGATAGATGATGGATGGATGGATGGGAAGATTAGATAGATGATGAATGGATGGGTGGAAGGATGGATGGATGGGAAGATTAGATAGATGATGAATGGATGGGTGGAAGGATGGATGGATGTGCAGATTAGATAGATGATGGAAGGATGGATGGATGTTCAGTTTAGATAGACGATGAATGGATGGGTGGATGGATGGGAAGATTAGATAGATGATGGGTGGGTGGATGGATGGATGGATGGATGGGAAGATTAGATAGATGATGAATGGATGGGTGGGTGGATGGATGGATGGGTAGATTAGATAGATGATGGATGGATGGATGGATGGATGGATGAATGGGTGGATGGATGGGAAGATTAGATAGATGATGGATGGATGGATGGGAAGATTAGATAGATGATGAATGGGTGGGTGGGTGGATGGATGGATGGGTAGATTAGATAGATGATGGATGGATGGATGAATGGGCGGATGGATGGGAAGATTAGATAGATGATGAATGGATGGATGGGTGGATGGATGAGAAGATTAGATAGATGATGGGTGGGTGGGTGGAAGGGAAGATTAGATAGATGATGGGTGGGTGAAAGGGAAGATTAGACAGATGATGGATGGGTGGATGGATGGGAAGATTAGATAGATGATGGGTGGGTGGAAGGGAAGATTAGATAGATGATGGGTGGTTGAAAGGGAAGATTAGACAGATGATGGATGGGTGGATGGATGGGAAGATTAGATAGATGATGGATGGGTGGATGGATGGATGGAAGGAAAGATTAGATAGATGATGGATGGGTGGGTGGATGGATGGATGGGAAGATTAGACAGATGATGGATGGGTGGATGGATGGGAAGGTTAGATAGATGGATGGATGGATGGATGGATGGGAAGATTAGATAGATGATGAATGGGTGGGTGGAAGGATGGATTGGTAGATTAGATAGATGATGGATGGATGGATGGATGAATGGGTGGATGGATGGATGGGAAGATTAGATAGATGATGGGTGGATGGGTGGATGGATGGGAAGATTAGATAGATGGATGGATGGATGAATGGGTGGATGGATGGGAAGATTAGATAGATGATGGGTGGATGGATGGGAAGATTAGATAGATGGATGGATGGATGGATGGATGGATGGGTAGATTAGATAGATGATGGATGGATGGATGGGAAGATTAGATAGATGATGGGTGGATGGATGGATGGGTAGATTAGATAGATGATGGATGGATGGATGGATGGATGGGAAGATTAGATAGATGATGGATGGATGGATGGGTAGATTAGATAGATGATGGATGGATGGATGGATGGGAAGATTAGATAGATGATGGGTGGATGGATGGGAAGATTAGATAGATGGATGGATGGATGGATGGATGGATGGGTGGATGGATGGGAAGATTAGATAGATGATGGATGGGTGGATGGATGGGAAGATTAGATAGATGATGGGTGGATGGATGGGAAGATTAGATAGATGGATGGATGGATGGATGGGTGGATGGATGGGAAGATTAGATAGATGATGGATGGGTGGATGGATAGCTCAAACAGTAGAGCATGGCACTAACAACGGCAAAGTTCACTTTCCAGGGAAACAAGAAATCATTCAAATGTGTACCTTCATAAGTCGCTTTGTATAAAACTCGTCTTTCACATGCATGAATGTAACTGGTCTGTGTCTTTGTTCTGCAGCATGCTGGAGTGGGTGAGTGAAGTCTTCTGGCAGGAGCGTCTGTGGTTCCCCGAGGGTTTGGGATGGGCTGATCTGGAGGACCGTGATGGCCGGGTCTATGCGAAGGCACGGGATTTGTGGGTGGCACTGCCAATCGCCGTCCTGTTTCTAGTAATTCGACAGGTCTTTGAGAGGTGCGTCAAAGCTCTGTCTTCCTCTTCCTCTGTGTTTTACTGTATGACCTCCATGCAGAGCTTTTCTCTCCCTCTCCCTGTCTGACCTGTTTATAAATAGATCTTTAGTTCTATTTATACGTGTCGACGTGCTTTTTGTCTCTCGCTTTTCAAATTTTAATGTCTTCTCTCCCTGCGTCACTCCCTTCATGTTGCACTCACATCCCTCTCTCCCTCTCTCATCCTAAGCTGTCTCTTCACACCATGTCTTGCTTCCTCATTCATCCTGTGAATTTTTAATTACTGTAAGTATGAGAATTAAGGAACAAGAGGCAGAATTGGGATCAGTGCACTAAAATACTCTAGTCGGAACTATAATAAACTGCCTGACTAGACTGTGAGACATATTTGGAACAGTCTCATGCCACTAATCATTAATCAAACTGAACAGTCCATTTCAACATATCAATCAACGTCATTTAAAATACATAGTCTAAAAAAGCGTTTTTAACATAAAAATGTAATGGATGAAGTCTCTTCTGCTCAGCAAAGTTGCATTTATTTAATCAAAAATACAGTAAAACAGTAAAAATGTGAAATATTATTACAATTTAAAATGGTTGTTTTCTATGTCAATATCTGTTAAAACGTAATTTATTTCTGTGATCAAAGCAGTATTTTCAGCAGCATTACTCCAGTCTTCAGTGTCACATGATCCTTCAGAAATCATTCTAATATGCTGATTTGCTGCTCAAGAAACATTTCTGATTATTATCAATGTTGAAAACAGTTGTGCTGCCCAATATTTTTGTGGAAACTGTGATACATTTTATTTTTCAGGATTCACAGATGAATAGAAAGTTAAAAGAACAGCATTTATTTGAAATACAAACCTTTTGTAACATTATACATTTCTTTACTGTCACTTTTGATCATTTAATGCATCCTTACTCAATAACTATTAATTTCTTTCTTCAAAAACGTCTGCCTGTGTGTACAGATATGTTGCGACACCACTAGCCTCTCTGCTGGGCTTGAAGGAAACAGCCAGACGGCGAATTACACAAAACCTCACACTGGAGTCCTACTATTGCAACACAACTAAAAACCCCACACAGGTGTGTACGCTGCTAACCGCTCTTATACATGAATTACACATTGGCCCACACTAGCGCATCAGCTCTTAATATGTTTTTGCTCTCCAGAGTTCAGTAGAGAAACTGTGCCAGCAGACGGGATGGACAGAGCGACAGGTCCAGCGCTGGTTCAGACGGCGCAGGAATCAAGACAGACCCAACCTTCTCAAGAAGTTTCGTGAGGCCAGGTGAAAAAACACACCAACAGATACATTATTCACAAGCACTCTTTATAGTCCTGTTACCATCGACCGTTTCCTGTGAAATGAGCTTGAGCTGCTGATGGATGAGATTAAGTGATACTTTATGAAAACGGTTTCTCTAAGTGCAAAAGCTGAAGTCGGTTCTGCTTGAACAGTGAGTCTGATCCTCTGAAGCGTGTTTGGCACTGACTAAATTATTCATATGTTCGTTCACATGCATTTTTTCTAAATCTATTGGTCCTAGAGGACAACAGCATTGCTCCTGTTTCCAGCTCAGGTTTTAAAGGGGTCATATGATGCGATTTCCTGTTTTCCTTTTCTTTAGTGTGTTATGTAGCTGTTTGTGAATGTATAAGATCTGCAGAGTTACAAAGCTCACACAAAAGTATTTATTCTGTCTTAAAGGGAAGGCTATGTCAATATATAGGCTATATATGTGTTTCTATGTCAAAGCAAAAGCACTTTATTTGGCCTTCTGAAAGTAGATGCAATTAGGAATCATTGGTTAAGATTTGTTACAACAGAACAGCACAACCCAAATGTTTGAATTTGTGCAGCACATTTTATGGACGACAGTTTCGTGAACCTAGGAGAGTATAAGGCTGGCTGTGCATCAAGGCTATTTAAAAAAAAAAAAAAAAAGGGTCAATTCCGACTTTGCTCTGACAATCTGGCGCTTCTGAATCAGCGACTGTAAGTATGTTTTGTTATTAGTTTAAGTATTTACTATTGACTGTTCAAATGAGGAGTTTTGCGCAGTGTAGAGTAGCGCGTGTGTGTGTGTGTGTGTGAGAGAGAGAGAGAGAGAGAGAGAGCGAGAGAGGGTCACATCAAAGTGGAGTCAGCTGTCTTAACCGCGGCTTAACATCATCATCACTGTGTCTGTCACACGACTCTGTTCCCCTCTCGGGTTTGAACTGATGGTGAAACTGAAATTATTAACTGTCTTTATATTTACTTTAAAAGCTGAAGCTTGCGATTATGGTAAAGAGCGTTACATGTGCTTACATGTTACATGTGCCGACGCGTGCTGTGGTGTTCGGCCAATCCCAATCCACTGTGTCAACTGGCCAATCAGAGCAGACTGCACTTGTCGGAAGGAGGATCTTTGTAGAAAACAATGCGTTTGAGAGAGGCGGGGCATAGAGGACCTACAATAATGTACAGTATTTGAAAAATAATGTGCTTTTTGGACATTAAAGCTTGTCAACATATTCTGTTACACCAAATGCACAAAATAATGATCTTTAAAATAGCATCATATGACCCTTTTAAAGCCTAATGCATAGAGATCTATTGCAAGAAACAGTGCTAGTGACAAAATATATAAGACCATTTCACACTTTTAAGAGCCTTAAAAATAATCAGGAAGTGGTGAAAAATCTAATTTAACTGGTAATTAATTACATTAGAAATGATTTTTCTAACAAATCACAGAAACTGAAAATTAAAGTTTCCATTTAGCCGAAAATGAAAATAAAGTTTATTTAATAATCAATTAATTAATCAAATTTATTTAACAATCAACACTCAGATAAAAAAAAAAAAAAAAAAAGATTTTTATATAAACGTTTAAATTGCATATAAGGCTGTTTTTATATCAACTTTTAATTATATAATTGTGTTTGATTCTAATTCATGAAATATAAACTTTTAAATGGTCACCGTAATAAAAACTTGTTTTCATGACACATTTATTCAAACTTGCATTAAATAATGAAGAAAACAGATTAAGTAAAAAATATAATGAATATATAATACAATGCATATATTTATGTTCTTTTTCTGGCTGACTAATGAGTTTATGGACACTGTATATGGCGTTACGTGACATTATTGTTTAGGAGCTGTTTTACTGATGTCTTTCTGTGGTTGGAACATTGATTGATCGATTACATGAGACATGATTAATTTCAGTAAGTTGTTCTGTTTCTTTCAACACCTTCTGATGTTCATTCATGTTTATTTCATGCTATAACTAGTAGTAATGAGCAAGAGATGATCGGTTAATGTGCGGCGATCTGTCACAACACAGTAAACAGCAGCAAATTGGTGTTTCTATTTGACAGAATTTGAAAGATCAGACTTAGTTTCATATCAAAATAACAAAGCTTATTGCAATCATTGGATGGCAGGCACTAAAAATAAAGTTTAATGAATTTTTGTTCACAGATCAAATGAAAAGATCTCAGTTCATCTAAATGAAGATTAAAAAGGATAGATTGACATTGTTAATCCAGCCGTAGCATCTACACAGCTGACATTTTTACCTGACGTAGTTTATCCATGTTATGTGCATGAAACAGACACTGACAGTCAAAATGCTCCATCAGAGAAATGCTAATTAAACGTCATTGTTTTGGTCAATGATTTTAGCCCTCCAAAACTGAAAATTAATTTTCAGCTGAATATGTTCTGTTGTGAAAATTTGGTGCATCACAAATATAGTGAAATATCTGTGTCTGTAAAAACATGTATACACTTCTTTTGAAAGACCATCAATGGAAGAAAGATTGTTTTCCTCTCATAACGGTTGAGTTACGGCATCTAACAGCATGGTTTAACTGGACAAACCGTGACCCTTTTGCTCTTTTGCAGCTGGAGATTCGCCTTTTATCTTCTTGCCTTCATCGGTGGTCTTGTGGCACTAATAGATGTAAGTCATTTGCAGTTTCAGACTGTTTGAACCCTTTCATTTTACTTTCTGTGCTGGTTTTTTGCATAATGCAATCCGTCCTGTCCGTCCTGTCTGTTTCTCTAGAAACCCTGGTTGTATGATCTGGAGGAGATGTGGAAAGGCTTCCCCACTCTGGTGAGTTCAGTCTCCTGTAAAAACATGGCATACTGTCGAGCTGCTCTTTTTCTAAAGGGTTTCTTGTCATCTCCAGCAAATACTGTATTAAATGTACAATGATTTGAAACGCACTTGGAACACAAACTGCAAATTTCCATAGCCAACTAACTTTAAATAGAGCTGATGTTGCATTGATGTCATATAGGACTTGGGTACATCTTTATATGTAATTTCATAATTACTTCTATTGTCTTTACTGCTGAATGTACTGACAAGCATTTATGCTAAACTAAAATATACTTTAATGACATTTTTATTGAAACTTGTATGTCATGCATTTAAATATATTTGTAATAATTACACGTTTGTAATAACAAAGACTATAGAATACCCTTAAAATCTTAAAGAGACTTTGGTAATAATGTAAAATTTAAACACACTACAGTTAAAATTATAATCAAGTACATTACGTGTGCTTTAGTATGTTAGTCAGCACACAGAAATGTGTTCTTTAAAGCACAACAAAGGATTTTTAAAACACAGTGATTTAAAATGCACTTTAAAGTTTTGACATTATTGTAAAGTGCACTTTTTAAAAGTGTGAGTGTGTTAAGAAACAGTCATGAAAGTACACTGAAAAGGAAATATAATAAGTGCACATTCAGTGCAGTTAAGCACACTTCTTTTTCTCAAGGCAAATACAATAACAAAATCAGACAGTACCTTTCTTTTGTAGAATTTAAATCCCGTAATAATCCACATGTAAGTATTCAGTATTTTAAAAATCATAATCACATGGTTATGTGATATATCGAACATTTATGAGTTGAATTTCCAGCTAAAGAACATAAAATATGACACCGTAGTCATTCTGGTCATATCGCCCACTTCTACTCAAGTGATTTGATCTGCATCAAACTGAATTTGCAGTCGGGTAATAACAATAAAGCCTATTAATAACTAATCAGATTTGGCTAGTTTATGCTACATTATTTATAGAGTTGATTATTCTGAGTGTGCCGCCTCTCTGTCTCTCAGACACTCCTGCCGTCTCAGTACTGGTACTACATGCTGGAGCTGGGTTTCTACACCTCTCTTCTCTTCAGTGTGGCATCTGATGTCAAACGCAAAGTGAGTCTGCCATCATCACACTGAAAACCCCATCTTTGCATCGTTTGAATGCATCAAACTTTATTTTTTGAGCAGCGCAGTATTCAAAGCAGCAGCTAATGTTGGGAATCACTGCAGTGGCCTTGATGACAGATGTTTAGATTGTTTCCATGTGCTATTTTCAGTAAGTTAAGTATAGCTGAAAACATGATTTATTCTTCTGCTGCTCTCTGGTGGCAGACAGAGAAGAGATTTAAACACATGAATCTGAACCACTGAATTTGTGGAAGCAACAATATAAAGTGAAATATTATACAGCAGGTGGTAATTAGAAAAAATAACATTTTGGAGTTTAACTTTGGAAGGTGATAATTGATTGTTGAATTTTTAATAATAAAACTGTGTGTGAAGTGTTTCCAGCTGAAATATTCACAGGTTGTTTGTTTTGAAGTTATATTTAGTTAGTTCATTACAGGGTTGTTATAGTTTATTATAGTAACTAAAAAATAAATAAACATTTTATTACTTATATAATATAAATATAAATGTTAAATTAAATTAACTATTTTAAAAAATTCATTACTTTTTAACTTAATAAATTGATGTACTAGTAACAAAACCTTAAAAGGAAATGCATTAAGTAAAACTATATATAAACAAAAAAATATTAATTATGCGGGAAAACACAACAAAATTATTGTAATTAATAAGGGGGTAAAATAAAACCTGATTCAGAATATTAATAAAAACTATTATAGTATCTCAATGATACTAAAATTACACCAGTTAATAGTTCTTAACATTCCAAAATGTAAATTTCTGTATTTGAACAATAAATTGTTTTGATTTATTATCATTTTATTAATATTTGCAATTATTTAATATTTTATATATATATATATATATATATATATATATATATATTTATTTCAATTAGTGTAATTTAACACGTCTCAAAGAGATTTATTATTTTTTATATTATAATAAATGTATTATTACTTACATTTAGATATATTTATTTATTATTTATATTATTGCTCATTAAAAACTAAATTACGACTTGAGTAACATTATAACTGGACCTCATGGGAAAGGGATACATAATAAACAAATGAAAAGCTTTGTGAGTCAGGGACCATGATGGAGCTGATTGTTGTTTTCTTCATAATGAATCACATTAAACTGACAGGCGTAGTATGAAGATCTCATAACTGTGTAATGATATAAGCGTCTCTCACTCCCTCTTACAGGACTTCAAAGAGCAGATCATTCATCACGTGGCCACCATCATGTTGATCAGCTTCTCCTGGTGTGTTAATTACATCAGAGCGGGAACGCTCATCATGTTCATGCATGATTCTGCCGACTATCTGCTCGAGGTGAGAAGAACAGCCACACAAACACGTGACAACATCTCAACCAACTACACAGCTTGTTTCAATCGTTCAAAATACTAGACAGAGGTATAATGGGATGTCTATGTAAATACTGTCAACACAATGGAGTAGTTTAGACGTTGTGTATCTTAGTTTTTAAAGATTCGGCCTGGTTGGTTGTTTGTTCAAACCCTGTAAACCATGAATGTTCACAGCTGTGCTCTTCAAGTTTCTTCTGAGGTGATGCTTCTCAGATTTATTTATTTATTTTCTCCCCTTGAAACTAGATAAAATGTATTATTGTAAGCCAATGCTAACATATGCACTTAACATATGCATTACATTGTGGGATACAGTATTCACAGCACATTTTGAAAATGTGCACTTTAGGCAAAACTGATTAAAAGTTAGATTTTCTCTTAAGAAATTAACACTTTTATTTAGCAGTGATGCATTAGATTTATCAAAAGTGACAGTAAAGACTTTTATAATGTTGCAAAATATTTCTATTTCTATTTCACTTTTTCCACAAAAATATTGTGCAGCACAACTGTCTTCTGATAATAATCAGAAATGTTTTTTGAGCAGTAAATCAGCATATTAGAATGATTTCCGAAGGATCATGTGACACTGAAGACTGGAGTAAATTGTAAAATTATTTCACAGTATTTCTGATTTTGCCATAGTTTTAGTCAAATAAAAGCAGCATTGAGACTTTTTTATATCATACTAAAGTACATCCTGGAGTATGTTCTGTAGAAATTGTAAGAGACACATCCTCCCAATCATTTTTCTTCAGGTTGTCCATGTCAGTGTTACAAATTTGCTAAACTGATGTCCCTAATTTCTTTGAAAACTTTCAGGTTCATACTTTTAAAAATGGGAATGGTCACAAACTCCCGTAGAATCATAACTCAAGGGAATGTGAGCAGCATTAGCCCTAAAAGGCACACTTCAACAATCCATCCACCAGGAGTACATAATCTAATCCTAATCTTACATGCAGTATAGTACAGATGATGTGAAAAACCATTTCCGTCTCTCCCTCTTCTGTACACATCAGTTTCTCCCCTCTTATCATCTCTCTCTCTCTCAGTCAGCTAAGATGTTTAACTACGCCAGATGGAAGAACGCATGCAACTACATCTTCATCCTGTTTGCTGCGATCTTCATCGTCACACGCCTCATCATCTTCCCTTTCCGGTACACACCCCATCCGTCTCTCTCTGTGTTTCTCTCCACACACATGCTCTCATCAAACATGCCATGCCAGATGTGATTATGCTACAGTTCTGGTGTGTTTCTATGGATATAAGTGTGATTATACATTGTGCACAAGTAAAACCAGATGCTAAATTGTTTGGTTGAGAACAAAGATGTGTAATACTGTATAACACTGCAAATTAGTGTGATGTCTTAGAAGGTTTTGTAGGTTTTTCATGTGTTTCTATCTGTCTCTCAGGATCATGTATTGTACATGGGTGTATCCCGTGACCCTGTACCCTCCGTTCTTCGGATATTACTTCTTTAACGGGCTGCTGATGGTTTTGCTGTGTCTGCACATCTTCTGGGCCGCGCTGATCATACGCTTGGCCTTCCGCTTCTTGAGCAGTAACGTATGTCTGCGTGATTTCATATTTACATTTACACCGAGTTCAATCTGTCACTTTTGGAGAAATGTGTCACTGCATCAGTGTCTCAGCAATGGATGCTCTGCAGTGAATGGGTGCCGTCAGAATGAGAGTCCAAACAGCTGATAAAAACATCACAATAATCCACAGCACTCCAGTCCATCAGTTAACATCTGGAGAAGACCAAAGCTGAAACTAATCCAGAAACTAATAGAGCATCCATTGCTGAGACACTGATGCAGAGACACATTTCTACAAACCTGATGAAGAAACACACTCTTTTTTTTTTTTTTTTTCAGAAGTTTGAGCTTTGTGAAAATAATTTTCAGAATATCACACTTTTTGTTCTCTTGAAGATAGAAAGTCATACAGTTTTAGAACGACGTAAAGCTGAGTAAAAGATGACAGATGTTTCATTTTTGGGGGAACTACCCTTTGATGTCTTTGTGAATATATTTGAAGATGATTTTCTCTCCTCAACAGTCGTCGGTAGAAGACGAGAGGTCCGATCGAGAGGAGACGGACGAGTCAGAGGAAGAAGAACAAATGAAAAATGGAGAGATAATGAAAAACGGACCAGCTCAGAACGGCCACGCTGCATATAACAACAACCACTCTAAAAAAACAGAGTGACGTCTTGAGAGGACAGGATGGAGAAATGTTCAGAAACCTAGAGATTCTTCCTCTGCTGAAGCAGAACAGAGCCGGGTGAAGAACAGAGGATCGATTGCTGTCTACACTACAGACAAACACACACGAACACACAGTCATCACACGAACACAGGCACAGCGTGCCAAAACGAACAGGGAGCAGTGCTGCCTCTATTGACATATGCTTACAGGAGCAGATCACCTAAAAGTCAACATCATTTACTGATGCTGTTCCAAATTTCTAGCAGTTATTTATAGCAGAATGTCCAAGCCGCTCTTCCCATACAGTGTAAATCAATGGTGACCATGGCATCAAGCAAGATTTTCAGTCTGTTCCTCACAGAGATCTGTTGAAACAAGTCTCATATGGACTGCTTTTATGCTGCGTTTGTGCTTCCTAGAGCTGGAAGTCCTACGGAAGACAGCTGTGGAAGCCCATGGAATACAACAAAAATCAATAATTGTGCAATTCAGACTTTTTTGATGTCAAAAATGTCAGAATTGTGAGATATAATCACCAAATTCCAAGACAGAAACTCAGACTTTATTTCTTTTTTTTACTCCAAGTTTACATATCGCAATTGTGTGTGGGGGGTGAGTTTATATCTCACAAAGAAAACAAACAGTTGTGAGATGTCCAACTTGTGAGATGTAAACTTGGAATTGATGAGAAAAGTCAGAATTCTGAGACAAAAAGTTTATTTCTATATTCTGTGGCAGACTTCCAGAGAGAGCATAGATCAGATATAATACTAAACCTGTTCTTATAAAAATAAAAAAAAAGAGTCTGAGTAAATGATGAGAGAATTATTTAGGTGACTTGTGCCTTTAACAGTGCCTTCCTTTGCTATTGTTTGCTCTTTTTCATGCCTTGTTTTTAGTTTTTAATTTAAAAAAAACTGCAGGTTACTGCATCTTTTTCCACAGTATAACCATCCATCTTATAACACATCATTTTGCGACTGAATACTGAACACATCTGAATACCAAGTGGACCAATTTGGGCAAAAAAAAAGTTAATTGTCTATTGTCAATAGCGTAGCGATGTCTGCAGAACAGATTTCTGATTACGCAGCGGGTTCCAGATGGTCAAGCTCATCCGCTGCATTGACCTGTTGCGTAATCTGCACGAGGAAATCCTTCACTTATTGAATTCATATAGAAATGACTGGATTTTGCCCACAAAAATGCTTCGGGAATGCATTTTCACTCATAGGAATAAAAAAATCATGCCGGATGCCTGTAAATAACGCATTATGCAACGGCATTGGCTACCAAAAATGTTCTGTATAAACCCAAAACCAAAAATGACTGAGTGCACCTTTAAATATGGCCAAATGTTACTAAGTTTCTAACATAGTGTGTAAACCATGCAATTCACAGCCAGTTCTTTTGATGAGAAAACCACTGCCGTTCAGTGATATTAAACCCATATTTACTCTGAAGTTCCTAACACGTATTGGCCAGTTGTCGCTCGTTCATTTTCACACAGATTCTGAATATTCACAAGCTGCCAGCCAAAGATAGAAGCAATATGTGAGTTTGTGTTGATGCAGTTTGAGTGGTTTGCTGCTGAAAACGTCTTGTTTTCTTATGTCTGGAGCTGCCGAGATGAATCAGGATCTGCTCGTTTCTCTGTGGTCAGCGGCCAGTTTCATGTACAGATTCAGTCCCACAGCTCTGACTAACCTGCTTCATCTCATTCATCTCTTTCACATCGCGTCTCTGTGTCCTGCTCCGATTTCATGATTCCTCCCATCGTCCTTGTCAACTTCCCATCGTTCTCTTCTGGGCTTTGTTTCAGATGCAGTCGAGTCGATTACAGTGTTATCTTTATTTTGTATTTTCCTGTGTTTTGTAATATGATGATATTATGGAGGATGTTAACAATAAAATACTGAATGTAAGTCACACTTGATGTGTTTGTTTGATTTCTCTGTTAGTAGTACTGCTTTAAACGTGATTATTTTATTTTGTTAAAGTCTCTTCAAGCCCTTATTTTATTGTAATATATTATAAATATCCAAAATATTATAAAAACCCACAGGAAGCTCCTAAAGTGCTCCAGGGCTGTACGATGATAATTCTCTTCATAGGTCACACAAGCAGAGATTTTATAGTTACATACATTTGCAGTTGACATAACCGACATGTTTATTTACTTTTTTAACATTAGAAAATAAGTGCCTTTAAATGTATTGAATGGGCACTTGTAGTGTACTTAAGATCATAAGAGTATATTTAAAAATAATAATAATAATATAAAATCAATTAAATAAAAGGCCACTTTAGGACTTAAAGAGAGACACTTATATGACTGTTTGTTACACCTAAAGAAGTGCACTTTGTAATAATGTCAATTATAAAGTACATTTTAAGTCATTTTGTTTAAACATGTTGATGTGTTGACTAATCTACTAAAGCACAAGTACTTTATTATTTTAACTGTAGATAAGTTAATCAATTTTAAATTTACCAAATTGCAACATATTTTAATACATGACATAGAAGTTTACAAATAGAAATTACATTACAGTATATTTTAGTTTATTGTAAATGCTTATCAGTGCATTCAGCAGTAACATATTTCAAAGGCAATAGTAGTCATTATGCAATTACATATAATAATGTAGGTAAGTTCTACTTAATTGAATCAGAAGAACACTCTAACCTTCATCTAATTGCATTTAATTGAACTATAATCCATTTACATCAAATTGCAAATAACAAGCAATTAAGTGTCTTTAAACATACACTCAGCTCGCTCTGTGTAGGGAGCAGTGTAGGAGCAGTGTGTAGGCGCAGTGTGTAGGGAGCAGTGTGTGAAGGGAGCAGTGTGGGGAGCAGTGTGTATGGAGCAGTGTGTAGGGAGCAGTGTGTAGGGCGCAGTGTGTAGGGAGCAGTGTGTAGGGAGCAGTGTGAAGGGAGCAGTGTGTAGGGAGCAATGTGAAGGGAGCAGTGTGTAGGGAGCAATGTGAAGGGAGCAGTGTGTAGGGAGCAATGTGAAGGGAGCAGTGTGTAAGGGAGCAGTGTGAAGGGTGCAGTGTGTAGGGAGCAGTGTGAAGGGCGCAGTGTGAAGGCGCAGTGTGTAGGGAGCAGTGTGTGGGGAGCAGTGTGTGTAGGGAGCAGTGTGTAGGGAGCAGTGTGAAGGGCGCAGTGTGGGGAGCAATGTGAAGGGAGCAGTGTGAAGGGCGCAGTGTGTAGGGAGCAGTGTGAAGGGTGCAGTGTGTAGGGAGCAGTGTGAAGGGCGCAGTGTGAAGGGCGCAGTGTGTAGGGAGCAGTGTGTAGGGAGCAATGTGAAGGGAGCAGTGTGTAGGGAGCAGTGTGTAGGGAGCAGTGTGAAGGCGCAGTGTGTGGGGAGCAATGTGAAGGCGCAGTGTGTGAGGGAGCAGTGTGTGAAGGAGCAGTGTGAAGGAGCAGTGTGTAGGGAGCAATGTGAAGGGAGCAGTGTGAAGGGAGCAGTGTGAAGGGCGCAGTGTGAAGGGAGCAGTGTGAAGGGAGCAGTGTGTAGGGAGCAGTGTGTAGGGAGCAGTGTGAAGGGAGCAGTGTGAAGGGAGCAGTGTGAAGGGAGCAGTGTGAAGGGAGCAGTGTGTGGGGAGCAGTGTGAGGAGCAGTGTGTGGGGAGCAGTGTGTAGGGCGCAGTGTGTGGGGAGCAATGTGAAGGGAGCAGTGTGAAGGCGCAGTGTGTGGGGAGCAGTGTGTGGGGAGCAATGTGAAGGGAGCAGTGTGTAGGGAGCAGTGTGTAGGGAGCAGTGTGAAGGGTGCAGTGTGTAGGGAGCAGTGTGAAGGCGCAGTGTGAAGGCGCAGTGTGTAGGGAGCAGTGTGTAGGGAGCAGTGTGAGGGAGCAGTGTGTAGGGAGCAGTGTGTAGGGAGCAGTGTGAAGGGCGCAGTGTGTGAGGAGCAATGTGAAGGGAGCAGTGTGTAGGGAGCAGTGTGTGGGGAGCAGTGTGTAGGGAGCAGTGTGAAGGAGCAGTGTGTAGGGAGCAATGTGAAGGAGCAGTGTGTGAGGGAGCAGTGTGTAGGGAGCAGTGTGAAGGCGCAGTGTGTGGGGAGCAGTGTGAAGGGCGCAGTGTGTAGGGAGCAGTGTGTAGGGAGCAGTGTGTGAGCAGTGTGTAGGGAGCAGTGTGTGGGGAGCAGTGTGAAGGCGCAGTGTGTAGGGAGCAGTGTGTGAGGGAGCAGTGTGTAGGGAGCAATGTGAAGGGAGCAGTGTGTGAGGGAGCAGTGTGTGGGGAGCAGTGTGAAGGAGCAGTGTGTAGGGAGCAGTGTGTAGGGAGCAGTGTGTAGGGAGCAGTGTGTAGGGAGCAGTGTGTAGGGAGCAGTGTGTAGGGAGCAGTGTGAAGGGAGCAGTGTGAAGGGAGCAGTGTGTAGGGAGCAGTGTGAAGGCGCAGAGTGTGGGGAGCAGTGTGTAGGGAGCAGTGTGAAGGAGCAGTGTGAAGGCGCAGTGTGTAGGAGCAGTGTGAAGGGTGCAGTGTGTAGGGAGCAGTGTGAAGGGCGCAGAGTGTAGGGAGCAGTGTGTAGGGAGCAGTGTGAAGGGAGCAGTGTGAAGGGAGCAGTGTGTAGGGAGCAGTGTGAAGGGAGCAGTGTGTAGGGAGCAGTGTGTAGGGAGCAGTGTGTAGGGCGCAGTGTGTAGGGAGCAGTGTGTAGGGAGCAGAGCAGTGAACACGCAGCTCAAAGACAGTCTGAGTGAACAGAAGAAATGCCACTTTAGAGGCTCTTCCGCGGTGAGTCATGTGATCTCTAAAGGCTACTCCGATTGGTTAAGCGAACTTAGGCCTACTTATGAAGTATGAGTGATCATTTTTACTTTTTAATGCAAGTTCTTGTCTGATTTTGCATGATTTATCTGTGCACCTTAATCAAATAGTGCTAAAAATGTAGAAGGGTATGTTCATTTGCTCCGCCTCTTTTTTTTTAAAAATGTAATGATTCACATTCAACATTTTACATTAGCCATTTTAAATAAACAAATTTAAATAAAATCATGGAAATGTTTACATTAATACACTTAACAGCTTTTATGTTTATCAGATTATAAATAGATGTTATGTGTTGTTTAACTTCTGATTTCAAAATTAGAAATAATGGTTTATAATCACCGTACTTGCATTTATGTAATTTGCACCGCCTGTCTAAAAAGATTTCACTATTCAGCTGAAGTCCTCGATGTTCTCTTATATTTTAACCCCAGAGGTCACATCCGGTCCCTACAACAGGGCTGCGTTCAGCGCCGACAAAACGTTGCAAAATGTTTATTAACCGGAAACGGTGGTGCGTTGAACACTATCCTGATGACGCAAGTGTTGCAACTACGGCAGCTGAGAAGGCCATTCTTTGTGTTCTTTTTGAAGAATTTTCAGAGCCTGATGAAATCGGTATAAATACGTGTTTAATACTGCAAAATACGCTCGATGTTACAGTCACTGCCCTTGCTGTCCAGAATAAAAGAGAACATCCCAATCAAGTGAAGGGACTGTGGTTCCTAATTATTGTGATCCAACATCTGCCTCGCATTTCAGGATGAAAAGACAAACATTTCAGGTGAACGATAATCCACTTCTTACCTCCGAGACTGTGTTATGATCTATATAACCTTATTCTTTTTTATTGTGCGTAGTAGGCTTATATTATTGCTGATCACTGTTGTTGTGCTATGATATTGTAATATTTACCATTATATAATCAGAGGAGCATAGAATAGTTTATGAAAGTGTCACCCACAATACAATAGCAAAATATATAAATATGTATAGTATTTTTATGCTACATTAATCAGTGTCTCGCACACCTTCCTAAGGAAAGGATATGAACCAGTAGTCATTGCAATTACTACATGATATTTAGACCGACTTAAATAAGTTCCAGATCTATAATTGTGCTCTTATTATTTCAGTTATTTTGCCTTTAATGTAAATAAACATGTGCGAACAATATACTTGCTCTTGTGAATTTATTTCGATGTTAATTACATTTACTTACAAAGTCCCGCTGAGTAGAGCAGTATGTGCATCACCTAATTACCATTCTGTATGACATTTGGTCTATAAATAAACTTGCCTTGCAATGAAGCTAAAAATACACTGTAAAAAATGATAAGTTGACTTAACTTAAAAAAATTGAGGAAACCTGTTGCCTTAAAATTTTTAAGTAAATTATAATTAAAAAAATAAGTTAAGTGAATTGTCAAGTTTTTAAAAATTATTATTTACTTAATAATTTTAAGGCAATGGGTTTCCTCAGTTTTTTTAAGTTGAGTCAACTTATCACTTTTTACAGTGTATAAACAACTACATCATCATGTTGATATGCTATTGTTACTATGAAACTCTTACGACAAACATGTCTTCTAATATCTTCAATTGTTGTGTATACTGAGCTGCGGTGGACACATTTGTAAATGTTGCGTAAATTGTGCGAGCTGTCTCTTTAATACCGCGTGGTTTATATACATGTTGCTGCTGATTGGGCTGACATTTTTGACACACCCACCAAACAAGAGAAAACATATCTCAAACGTGGTTCATCCGTAGCAAAACGTTGCGCACCGGTTTGAGCTTGAACGTGCCCCCGATGACAGAGATAACTTGCATAAATAATGATAATAGATTTCCGGGAAAACAAAACATTTCAAAGGGTTTAGTACCTTAATACAAAATCACATACACATATCATTCTAACCAATCCAGTACTGGAATTACCTCAGGAAGATTAAATGGTATTCATTAAAAAAAAAATAATAATAATAAAAAAAAAATAATAATAAAAAATTAATAATATATATATATATATATATATATATATATATATATATATATATATATATATATATATATATATATTGACTATAATTTAGATATAGTCAGAATAAATACGTTAACTGTATATTGTTGTGTAATTAAGTTGTACTTTATATTATCGATTCCATCTCTGCATACTTTATTGGATAATTTATTGTCATTTAGTCATTGCTTAAAAATAATATTAACAGAACAATAACAAAATAAAAATCATAGAAAATCATAAAAACAGGAAAAATAACAACATTTAATAATAATAATAATAAATAATAAATACTGTGCCCTCTAGGTTCGTTTCTTCCAGTAATGCTGGCTGTGGACGGAGAGTGGCGCGGCTGATCCGCGTGGAGGCTCTGGTTTCCTCCTCTGACGCGCTTCTGCTGCTTACTGAAAGATTACGGGCGCCATCTTGGATCAGGGGAGGTTTTTAAACTGGAAAAAGTCAAAGAGCTGGAAAACAGAAAACAACTACAAAACAACGGCAAACCCGTCCTTTCGGACCGGCGGCGAAAATGACACTCGGTTCGAAGTCATGACATCTGTTTTAAAGTACTTTTTGGAGACTCGGACGGAGTAAAACATCAACAAACAGTGGAGCAGGGAGATTTCTCTCGTCAGCTGGGAAAGTTGTTTTGTATGTGTTAGCTCGTTCGCGAACACCTTTATCTGTCAGATATGACATCGGCCAATGCAGGTATCGTATAAAAACCGAATGTTTTCCTCTTAAATGTCTGATTTGTGTTGATATCGCTCATTATAAGCGGTTGTGCTGGTTAGCTTGAGCAGCTGTTAGCTCAACTGTTGTGATATAGCCTATAACAGAAGCTCACTGAGTGAAAACTGGACAAACATTTGCCGTTTGCTGTGAAAAGGGGTTTGTTTTTATTAGCAGAGAGCATTGGGAGCTGTGACGGTCTGATCTGACACTTGTGGCAGTGTGTGCTTCAGCTGTCATTCACACACAGGCCCAAAACAACACTCACATGTCATCACACTCACATTTGTGACCCTTGGACCACAAAACCAGTCATAAGGGTTAATTTTTGGAAATTGTGATGTCTGCATCATCTGAAAACTGCATAAATAAGCTTCCCATTGATGTATGGTTTGTTAGGATCGGACAATATTTGGCTGAGATACAACTATTTGAAAATCTGGAATCTGAGGGAGCAAAAAAATCTAAATATTGAGAAAATCTTCTTTAAAGTTGTTCAGATGAAGTTCTTAGCAGTGCATATTACTAATCAAAAATTAAGTTTTGTTGTATTTGGTAGCAAATGGACAAAATATCTTCATGGAACATGATCTTTATTTAATATCCTAATGATTTTTGGCACAAAAGAAGAATCAATCATTTTGACCCATACAATGTATTGATTGATGTATTCTCTGTGTCTATCTCACTCGTCTCAAATGTATTGTCATGTTTTGTGGTGTACAGTGTAATGTATGTTGATTTTTACACAGGATTCAAGCAGGTTTATAATACACTTATTTTGAAATAAGCTTGTGTAAAATAATAAGAGATGCATACAGGCCATCACTTACTGTAAAGATATTCAAACTAAGCTGTCATCGTGGGTTATATATTACGACCTTTTGGATTTAATATCAGTGATTGACCGTATTTCTAAAGCTTTTACTACAACATTTGAAAACTATTCATAAGTATCCATTCTCCACTGTATATTGGTGGCACTTTCCACAAATAGAGCCAGAAACTCTAAATATGGAATTAATTTTAAAGTATATTTTTGATATGAAATTAAATTGATCAAATCTTAACAAGTTAATTAAACAAATCACAATAAGTAACATGTTTTGCATGTAAAACTAAGTGTTTTGTTCCAAAACCACTTTACGGGAACTCATATTCTTTATAGCATCTTATTGTTTGTGTGTCTTTTGTTTCAGACATGTAGTTAAATAAACCAAATGTCACCAAATGGGACCTACTTAGCTTGGGACCAAATGCTGGTTTATAATTATTAATCATTTTATATTGAAGATATTTGTGACCCTGGAGCACAAAACCAGTCTTAAGTCGCTGGGGTATATTTGTAGCAATAGCCAAAAATACACTCTATGGGTCAAAATTATCCATTTTTATTTTATGCCAAAAATCATTAGGATATTAAATTAAAGATCATGTTCCATGAAGATATTTTGTGCATTTGCTACCAAATACATCAAAACTTAATTTTTGATTAGTAATATGCATTGCTAAGAACTTCATTTGGACAACTTTAAAGGCGATTTTCTCAATATTTTGATTTTATTGCACCCTCAGATTCCAGATTTTCAAATAGTTGTATCTCAGACAAATATTGTCCGATCATGACAAACCATACATCAATGGAAAGATTATTTATTCAGATTCAATGTGATGTATAAATCTCAATTTCGAAAAATTGACACTTAAGACTGGTTTTGTGGTCCAGGGTCACATTTAAGCTTGATGAATGCAGTCAGCATTACAGTGTGCATAAAATTTACTGGATATCACAAATTCAAGGAATTATTATTTTGACTTAATTATTCTTATTTTACTATGTGAGACAAGAATGCGGGACACAGCTAATTATATATTTTTATTATTATTATGACTCGGTTTATTATTATGAATTTCAAATTACAGGAAATTTCATAAGAAGAGTATTTATTCGAAATAGATTTTTTTTTTCTTGTGACATTATAAATGTCTTTAAATTGTAAATGTTTAAAAGTGATAATATGTTATTCCAGACAATATTTACTGAATATTTTAAGAGCAGAAGGTTCAAAAGAGCAGTGTTTATTTGAAATGGATATCAATTAAATGCTGTGTTTGGGTATGTATATATATATATATATATATATATATATGTATCGCATAAAAACATGGGATTTTATGCCACTGCGAAGTGATGGGACACCTAATCGCACCCTAACCATTGAAAGTAGATTTTGAAACGGTCAGGTTGTCAGGCTAGCCGATATATCGGTCTGTCATTTTTTGGTTCGATAAGGGACACGTAAACAATATTACTGGTGATGATTTGAGATCATCTAAAGCATTATAGTGCAAAACTACACTATGCATTTCTTTAGCCTATTTTTATATACATAAATATTCTGTGTAGGTATTAGTCCTGAGTGTTTGATTGTGTGTGTGTGTGTTTCAGATATGCCTGAGGTGCCGTCTCTGGCCATGGCCACGGCAGCTGGATCTCATGCTAACAGTGCCGCCGTTGTGCCAAAGGCCAACAACAAACGACAAGCCACGTAAGTCTGACTGAGCCGTCTACACCCCAGATAGAAAAGCACTAATCATTATTAAAGCACTTCTGGCAGTGTTCAGTTGATCTCAGTTGTCAAAACCTGGTTCTGTCCTCATTTTCTCATTGCTGTTTTCTGTGGAGCTCAGAAGGAAATCTTTTGGGAAATGTGCAAATTGATTTTTCTATAAAGTGGAATTACACGGGCGGTGGTTTAGAAGACAGTACATATTAAGTAATATCATAAATTTGACCGCTTTGTTGAACTGAATAATGACACTAACTTCTGCGAAATCTACACATTGAGCTGAATTGAATCAACTCTGAACTGACTTGAGCAGAATAATGGCACTATTGTCTCCTGTGGAGCTGCTTTACGGCTCAACTTGAGTTTGTTTCATAAGTGAAGCATTTTGCAACATTAACACTGTTATTTTCCTGTTTATTATTATGAAGCTGCTTTGAAGCCATCTGTGTTTTATGAAGTGCTAAAAATAAATGACTGAGGCTTACAAGCTCCAAAAAGGACAAAAGCACCATCAATACTTGTGCACTTTGTACCTGAGTGCATGACTTAGAAATAATACGAATTTGATGACACTTTATCAAGCTTCGTGTCGTTTTTGGAGCTTGACACTGTCTGTTCCTGTTTGAACCTTTCTCCTGATGTCTCCTTTTGGGTTGCACAGAAGAATGAAAGTCACAGGGGTTTGTATGATGAGGTGGTGAACCGTCCCTTGATGTATACACCATGCGTGACCAGAGAGCTGAACGTGGTTTTGCTAACAGTAGCTTTCCAGAGGCAAATTCACAGGAATGACACTCTAGTTTTGGCTAACAATAGTGTGCTTGTTTATTGAGTGTCTGTGGTTGATTTGATTCGCTCTGCTTGTTCTGTCTCTCGAGTGGGTGGAGACTTGCGGGAATGTTTGACTGTCGTCTGTGCAGTTGTGCAATATTACTGACTAATGTGAATTTCCCTGGTTTCCAGCTCGGACTACGAGGACGACGAGGGAAGCAAATTGTTCAGGTTAGTCATGATGTCTGACTCAAGGGTTCGACCCTGTGCCGAGCTGCCTGTCTTATGACTGTGTCCAACAACACATGTTTCTTTTTGTTTTGGCTTCTCAGGTGTGATGATGATGGAGGCGGATCGAATGACAAGGAGAGATTTGCCAGGTATTGATTGATGGTACAAATACGATCATCTGATCTTCTGTGAGTTGACTGGCATGTGTTGCTGTCATTGTGGTATGCATAGTGAGGTTTCCAAACACTCTTCCCGTCCACCATTCTTTGGATGAACAGACCCAAACTCATGCATTTGATTCAGCCAACATTGCTTTATCAGCCAATGCTTTTTGCATTTATTTTAAACAATATCTCTGTCTTCCCTTATTATTTAATCGGACTGCCAAAGAAAATTTTACACAAAATTGAATGCTCAAAAAACGCACTGTGACTTTTTATTTCCAAGATGATTACTGTATGCCACTCCCTGAATTAAGCATGAAATATAATGAGTTCATGTGAGGAAAAAAAAAGTAGCTTACTGCTGTTTGACACATTCAAGGCAAGACTCTACAGGAGAAACTGTTTTTTTATGCACTGATCAGTTTTGAGAGCTATGTTGGTTTTTATAACATGACTTAATTCAGACTAGTGGAACATACAAAAATATACATTTAAGTGTTTATTTTATTACACTTTATCCTTTTGCATTTGATTTCAATTGCAGTGTGTATCTTTAAAGGCTGTGAGGTTTTCTCCACTTCAGCAGCACTCAAAAGTTTGGGATCAGTAAGATTTTTTGTTTTTTAAAGAACTTTCTTCTGCTCGTCAAGGCTGTATCTATTTGATCAAAAATACAGAAAATAAAAAGTTATTTTGTGAAATATTATTGCAATTTAAAATAACAGTTTTCTATTTTAATTTACTTTAAAATGTAATTTATTTCTGTGATGCGCAGCTGTATTTTCAGCATCATTACTCCAGTCTTCAGTGTCACATGATCTTCAGAAATCATTCTAATATGCTGATTTATAATCAATGTTGGAAACTGTTTATATTTTTTTTTTTATATATGTATATTTATATTACATTTTTTGTTCCAAAAAACAATATTAAGCAGCACAACAGTTTCAACGCTCATAATAAATCAGCATATTAGAATGATTTCTGAAGATCATGTGACACTGAAGACTGGAGTAATGATGCTGAGAATACAGCGCTGCGTCACAGAACTAAATTACATTTTAAAGTATATTAAAATAGGAAACCAATATTAGAAATTTGCAATAAGATTTCACAATATTACAGTTTTTTTGATCAAATAAATATAGCCTTGATGAGCAGAAGAGACTTCTTTAAAAAACATTAAAAATCTTACTGATCCCAAACATTTGAGCGGCAGTGAATGTTTTATGGCTGTTAACAGTATTTATGGAGAGAAATCCAATTTTTTCCAAGAATTTTGAACCTGGCTTCAAAATTTAAGCAAATTATTGCACATTTAATTTGATACGTTGTGCTTAAAATGCAAAACATTTTCCCCTGGTTTCTTAAGCCTAGTCCCAGACTAAAATGTAAGTCTGAGCTGTTTCAACTGAAAGAAACTTGCACTGACTGATCTTTAAATATACCAGTGCCTTTGTTTTGTCTCGAGATGCGCACAGTAATGTTTTTTAGTTAGGCTTGCTTATAAAAATTACTCAAATGGCCTAATTGAACTATGGCCTAATCCTGGCTTAGTCTAAGCCCTGTCTGTGAAACCGGGTCTGAATGTACTGTGAGTAATCAGTGATTTTTGCCTTGAATGATGATTTTTATCCTGTTCACATGTAGTGTCTTGCTTTAAGTCCCTGATATATTTCAAGCAAAATCGAAGAACAAACAGGTTCATTTTGAACAAAATCTGGGAAAACCTTCTTGGAAAACTTTGTACCAGCTGTTTGCATGTTTGAACTTTGAACAGACAGAAAAGAACTGCTGTACATATTATTGATTGAAAATAGTACTCAGTATACACTGTGTAGTGTGCAGTAATACTGGTGTTTCATTCAGAAAGCAGCCAGGAGTCTGTCATTGTCTTACACTTTATTTCAGGTGTTTCTTTTGAGCATTTCTTCTGTCCCTCTCTTCTTTTCTCAGGCCGTTTGAAGAGGCTTTTTCTTTCAGCTCTCATGAGATCGTTCATACACATTTGTTTTGTCATGGAGAGATGAGTGTTGTCTCATTTGACGAGCACATTGATGCAGTCTTTATTTGCTTATTCATCCATCTCTCTGTCTCTCTTTCTCCTCTCCCGTTTTCTCGTCGTTGCTTTCTCTCGACCTTTTCTCTGTTCCTGCTCTCTTCTCTCCACGATTGCATGCGCCGCCCATCTCTCATGACCTCCTGACCGCAGGGAGAATCACAGCGAGATCGAGCGCAGGCGGAGGAATAAGATGACCGCTTACATCACGGAGCTGTCAGACATGGTGCCCACCTGCAGTGCTCTGGCGCGCAAACCAGACAAGCTCACCATCCTGCGCATGGCCGTGTCGCACATGAAGTCGTTTAGAGGAAGCGGCAGCAGCAGCAGCAGCACCGATGGAGCATATAAACCCTCCTTTCTCACAGACCAGGTCAGATATGGACTGCATTGATTATAGAAATGTATTTATTCCTCATTGCACATAAACCAGGACCCAGATTCATAAATCGTTGTCTGGAGTAAAATTCTTCTTAGCTACTGTTATCTTCCTATTTTCTTACTTAAAGGGAAAGTTCCCCAAAAAATAAAAATTCTCTGATTATTTACTGACTCTCAAGTTGTTCCAAACATGTTGTTTTGAACGGTGCTGGTAACAGTTGTCGGTCCCAATTGACTTCCATTGTATAGAAAAAAAATACCTTGGAAGTCAATTGGGACCAGAAACTGTTTGGTTACCAACATTCTTTAAAAGCATCTTCCTCTTTTATGTTCAGTAAATGTTTACAGAATTTTTTTCATTTTTTGGCAAGCTGTCCCTCTAAGAAAATAAGAAGAAAAGTTAAAGATATTTTGTATTCCCAAAAATACTTTGTAAGAAGGTCATCTTTCTAAAAATTTTTGCAAATAATTTCCTAAAGTCAAACTTGTCTTAAATCCTCAAAGGTAAGCTGTTTAATTAGTTAAATGTTTTTTTTTTCGTTTTGTTTTTTATAAATATTAAGCAAATATTAATATTTTTTTTTTATATTTTCTTTTTTCACAATTTATAAATGTTTATTTGCTTTAGTTTATTAGTTATTTTAGTACTCTGACAAAATGGGAAATGTTGTCTAAGCAAACTAGCTGTCATAAAATAAGCTTTTTCAGTAACATTTATTTTAAGTTTTTGTTTAAGTTTGAGTTAACCATAATAACCCTGGTAAATGAAAATAGTGTGCATGATTATTATGATGATTATTACCTTTGGCATCTTTGTGGTGTTTATCACTGAATTTATAAGCAAGTTTTTGCCAAAAATTGCCATACAATCATATACCACCAAAGCCTGTTATTTTCTTCTTGACATCTTCAATAATTGAAAATCTGGGAATTGAACTTAAAGCTGCAGTCCGTAACTTTTTTTTGGTTAAAATTATATCCAAAATAAATTTAAATTTAAGCAAGTACATAACCAGCCAGAGTTCAAAACTATCTCCTTACCTTAGCCTGATTCACAATGGTAAGCTTATAATAATGCATGCCACCAATTCAAGCATGCCGCCATATCATTACGTCACATCTGTAAACATAAAGAAGTTGTCCCGGCAAAATCGTATTCTTTTCTGACAACAGCTGGAATAATTAATCACTATTAGTAGCGTGATTTAGGGCCCGTTTTACTAATAGCTTGCACCAGCGCAATCCGTCTTTTGGCATTAAAATAGTACTGTCAGGTTTTACTAAAGATGCAGTGACGAATTAGCGCTGAAAAGGCGTGGACACAGTTATTTTTGCACCTGACCTCATTGAATATGTATTTGTAGGAGTTTCCCTTTCAGACGCAAAAGTTATGGGAGTAGAATATTCAAATGAATCACGCAATGCGTTTTACTATCGTTTGCACTCGTCAAATTACTGGCATGTTGTTTTTAATTTGCTTCAGAAACGACTTGGAACCATCAACTAGGAGTCACGCAATACCAGCTCGCTCAAAACTTCTAGCAAACCTTCATTTTTTTGGCCTCTGGTTCTTTTCCATGTACTGTGGCTTCTTTTCTTTCTTTATTATTTATTTGTGACTACGCTAATTTGCGCTGCGCTTGGTATATTGCGTTGGTCGATATATAAATGAGATGTTGTGTTTGTGTTCTTTAATTTACACATTGTTAGTAAATCACCCGCATAAATTTCCCCTCCCATCTGCGCTGTTTCGGAATTGCGCTCTCGTGCTAATTTGCCCCGTTTAGTAAAACTGGCCCTTATTGTAGTGTTTTTTTCCTCAGTTGGTCAGAACAAAAGTGGCAGACTTGTTACTTACTTGTTCAGATGACAATATCTGGTGAAAATTCTTATTTGGGTCATACTTCCAAGACGTAGCTAGAATCTGTGATTCTGAAGTACAGTGAATATTCACACCGGTGCGGTGACTGATAGCCACACATTCACCTCAAAACATTAGATTCATCCGCGCTGGTGCACAGCCCACGCAAAGAAAATAATTCCGCAAATAACTGCAATTGCAGGTTTCAAAAAGATATGGCAACAAAGAGGCAAAACTTACTTACTGTAGCTTTAAGAAATTTCTTTCTTAAAGGGGTCATCGGATGCAAAACTCACTTTTACATGTTGTTTGAACATAAATGTGTGTTGGCAGTGTGTGTACATAACCACCCTTTAATGATAAAAATCCACCTAGTGGTTTTTTAAATCCCCCCCAAATAATAACCCCTTTCTCCAATCAAGCCGTTCTCAGATTCTTGGCTGTGTGACGTCACACAGATCCAGGCCGCTCCCGCAATAGTTGATTGACACTAGCGTTTTACCTTGGACCCGCCCTGAGTGAGCTGTAAACAGTGCGCCATTGTTTCGACACCAGAGCAGATGTAGACAAGAATGGCTCCTAAGCGATTGAGGTGTTTTGTTGTTGGATGTATTAAGGAACATAGCAGTCGTCATTTACTTCCGACATCTGAGCCGCTTAAGACGCAATGGATTACGTTTGTTTTTGAAGGGAATGCGCCCCGATCTACCTAAATGTGTTTATGTTCGCGCAAATCATTTGTGATCCAACTTCAAGTGAGTATAAGGTGTTTTTTTTTTTTTTTTGAATGAATCTTTGCAAATCGCCTTTCTTAATAATGTGCTCGTTAGCAAGTTTCACGGCTAAAGTAAACAGTCTCATGAGTACTGCTCCTCACTCCGTACTGCTCGTAGTTGTTTTACACTACCATTGAGAAATTTAAACCAAGGTATGTTATAGACTTCTCATTAAGACCCTAAAGAATCATATCAACTTGTGGAAAATGGGCATCCGATGACCCCTTTAAGAATATATTTGTGAATTTGAAGCAGAAGAGCTGAAATACCAGAACTGAATCATATTCATGATTTAATTCAGTTAACGCTTTCATTTAAAAAATTGTCTTAAACATCATCTCAAAATATGTTCTTATCTCTCTCTCTGTCTCTGTAGGAGCTGAAGCACCTGATTCTGGAGGCTGCTGATGGGTTTCTGTTCGTAGTGTCGTGTGAAACCGGCCGTGTGGTTTATGTGTCGGACTCTGTCACACCGGTTCTGAACCAGGCTCAGTCGGATTGGCTCGGATCATCACTGTACGACCAGCTCCATCCAGACGACACAGAGAAACTCAGAGAACAGCTCTCAACCAGTGAGAACAACAACGCCGGTGAGAAACGGCTCTCATCGCTGTCATCCTGCGTGCTGACAGTCTTTTTCTGTTTAACTCATCTTCGTCTTTTCTGACTGCAGGTCGGATGTTGGACATGAAAACAGGCACGGTGAAGAAAGAGGGTGGGCAGGCCTCTGTGAGGATGAGTATGGGTGCACGCCGCTCCTTCATCTGCAGGATGAGGTGAGGAACAGAACGAATCGTGCTTCACGTGTCTTTATGCTGTGAAATCTTTACTGATTTTTATAAATAAATGTAAGAGTAAGTTTGATATTGTTAGTAATACATACTGGACTGAAGCAGCTAGGCTTTACTTGATTCTCCATCAATCATTTTCTAGAAAAATCAGTGCATCTCAAATCTGATCATCAGGATCTTTTGAGGAGCGTTTGTTTCCAGAAGCTTTACTTTCACTGTTCCTCAGCGGAGGAATGATCTTCACAAGCCTCCAAAACATCTCGCATCTTCTGAGGAGCGTTTATTTCTTCCTCTCAATCAGCATTGCATTCCATTATATGTTTGGATCATTTAAATCATATCAATAAGATATATTATATGAGATATATAGTAACCACTGAGATATATATATATCTTTTATGTCAGTATCTGTTGTACTGTTATAAAGATCTCATTGATTTACATTACAAGCATCAGAATTTCATCTTACTTTTTGACCACGTAAATATCAGCATCTGCACCAGATTGCATATTTTTGATCTGTTTGGGTCCTTGAATAAAACTGAGCTTTTTTTCTTTCATATTCTCACTATATCAGCCTATATGAGCCATGATAGCATGATGTGTCAAATAAGATTCTCAACAAAAAACAGATAACACTCAGATGTTTGTCTAAAGATTCAATAAACTGTTCCAGCTTAAAAAATTATTATTTTTTTTTTTTTCAAAAACTGGTTAAAATTAAAAAAGGAATATCCTGTTTGCATACACGCACAAAAAATGTTTTTCAGAAAAAGTATTACAAGTCTTCAATTATGTTCTCAATATAAACTATGTTGTGAAATATATCACATGCTACATTATGTGGATTGTAATGTCTGTGTCCAGATGTGGAGCGTGTCCTGTAGAGCCGGTGTCCATGAACAGACTCAACTTCCTGAGAAGCAGAAACAGGTAAGACAGCTCTCTCTCTGTATAAACATATCTCAGTCTTTAAACAGACGCGTATGAAGACCATCTCTCCTCCTGCAGGAATGGACTGGGTCCTCCAAAGGAGGGCGAGCCGCAGTATGTGGTCGTGCACTGCACAGGCTTCATTAAATCCTGGCCTCCTGCAGGTAACACCATCCACAGCACAATACAGAGGAAGTGCCTATTGTTCCCAGAGAGCTGAGCTGAAATCCCCGCTGTCCAGTCAGAACACAACTGAGACTCGTACTGTCCCTTTTTCTTCTCTCTCAGGAGTGACTCTTTCTGAAGAGGAGGCCGATAATAATCAGGGAAATCATTTCTGTCTAGTCGCCATTGGAAGGCTGCAGGTACTTTTCCCCTTCCATTTTATTTCACTTTCCAGGGAATTAGATTTGAGTCACATTAAAAGGAATAGTTTGCACAGTTCTGTCATCATTTGCTCATGTTATCTCATATCTTTCTAAAAGGGCAAGTTCAAGCTGGTTTTTCCATCAATATTTTCACTATATATCATACTATAAGCCTTAAAAGCCTTACAGATCAAATATGATACTCAACAAAAAACACAAAACGCTCAGGTTTTTTTCCCTTTTTTTCTTTAAAGGGTTCAGTAAACTGTTCCAGTTTTCAAAAATACATTTTGAATTTTGTGTCATTCCAAACCTGTATGGCTTGTGTTCATCTTTGAAACACAATTGAAGATATTTTTAATGAAACATGAGAGATTTCTGTCTCTCCATTGAAAGTCCATTCCACCAAAATTTGACAATTTGAAAAATTCATGAAGAGATTGTAAAAGTAATCCATATTAATCAAGCTGTATGATCCAAGTCTTCTGAAGAGACATGATTGCTTTATATGGTAAATAGATTGGATTTACATTTACATATAATTGACATTTACTTAGAATTGACTTTTATTTACATATAAACGTTGATCAGCGCACATTGACAGAGCTCATCAAATATGGTAGAAGATAGCTCACATGTGCTTGTTTGTCACGTGAGAACCAATGAGGTTTGTTCTTGTGTGTATAAATCAGTTCTGTTTATCATATAAAGTGATTGTGTCTCCTTGGAAAGCCTGGACTAAACCTCTCAATCCATATGGATCACTTTACATTGTTTTTATGAACTTTATGACTCATACCAGTTTTGGTTGTGTAGACTTTTATGGGGGAAGAGAAATCTCTCATGTGAGTTTCAGAAATGAACAGCAGTCATACAGGAGTGGAACAGCATGTTTCGAATGAGTAGTTGATGACAGAATTTTAGTTTTTGGGTGAACTGTCTCTTTAAGATCCTCTGTTGTCATGCAGGTCACATGTTGCCCGAGCGACACAAACGTAAATAACATCAGTGTTCCAGTGGAATTTATTTCCCGCCACAGCTGTCAGGGTCTCTACACCTTTGTGGATCACCGCTGTCAGGCGACGATCGGCTACCAGCCTCAGGTAGGCCTCAAACACCCGAGTCAGGCTGGATCTCAGGCTAAAGGAGGTCATTTCTGAAGAGCAGGATGTTAAGTTGGCTCTGCATTAGTTGATTATAGCTGATGAGCTCCACTGTCTTGCATAGTGACAGTGGTGTATAAAGTACCTGAAAGCCATACTTAAGTAAAAGTACAGATATCTTACCAGAAAATGACTTTGGTAAAAGTTGAAGTCACCGAATAAAAATAAATAGAATTTTACTTGAGTAATTAAAGTATGTGATATTTATTGTACTTAAGTACGAAAAGTATTTTTTTAATCTTAAATGTACTTAAGTATTGAAAGTAAAAGTACAAGTAAATGCAAAATGGAAAAGAAGCAAATAAATATAATTTTGTATTTTTGGGTATGAATAAGAAGCACTTCATCCAGTACTGTCTTTCATTCCATCATAAGAAAACATTTCTGGAATCTGCATCTGAAATAGCATTTAGATGTATTTACACAGTTTAATGTATCTCAGAGGGGACATGGATGCATTTAAACTGCAGTTACAGATGCATAAATAGGCCTAATGTTTTGTTTTTAACATAAAACGTTGAATACTGATATTTTAAATAATTTAATGCATGAAAAAAATAGTCTAAATGTGAAATAAAAACCGCCAGTAGGTGGCAGCAAGTGACTGTTAATGAGTGAGTCATTGAGATTAAACCAATTCATTCAAACGACTGATTCATTCAGGAACAAAGCGTTTGACTGTGTTAATGAGTGAATCACTGAATCATTTTCATTAACCGATTCTTTCAAATAGCTGATTCATTCAGTAAGTAAACACCGTCCATTGCTCAGAGACGCAAAACTGTGCTGTGATGTTTGTTTGGAACTATTTTAGTTGGCAAAATTGAGCAAAAACAAGCAATATTATGTCTAAAATGTAAGTTGCTTATTGCTTTACTGATCTTGTATAAAATGATTATTAAATGTGTTGTCATGCTGATATCTGCAGAAAAACGGTACTCTTTATGTGATCTAGATTGTTAACTATATTAAATTATATAAATATAAAAACACACACAAGAAATTTTGCCGTCTACAATTTAGAATGCCTTGAATTTTAATAAATCAACGTGCACGCACTCTGTGTGTGATTTGGTGATATAGCCTACTTGTTAATGTCAGATCGCACATCATTACAACAACACTCACCATATTATCGTAGAAGATATACTGTATATTGCACACCCCAGACTCATCTTGAGTGGAAAATGAATAATTTGCGGTTGTGTGAGTACTTGTTTGCACATGAGCAAAGGTGTTTATATATATATATATATATATATATATATATATGTCTATCCCTATTATAGATCAGTGTAAAAAAACGCGACTTTAGTTTCAGAAAAAGTTCATCACTGTTACAAGATTTATAGGTTATAGGATAACGAGTGGTAACTTACATTATTACAGGAAAACATCTTGTGATTACAGTACTGATTCGCTTCAATGGAGCAGCTCTAATGTGCTATTAATTTAAAGATGAAATACCATAGAGCTAAAAAATGAACAGTGTAACAAAAGCTTGTAAAATACATTTTAATGGGCATAATTTAGTGAGAATATAACTGAAGGAAATATCTATTTGCTAAATTAACGGAGCCAACTAACATTATACATATTCTTTTGGTTTCTGTACCCAGTGTTTTTAAAAAATTCCACATGCAATGAAAATACAGGTATCGGTACTCAGTATCAGCCAGTTCTGGAAAAAGTGGTATCGGTGCATCGCTATTTGTAGTGCTCTTAACATGCAGTAATTACAGTAAGTTTTGATGTAAAACTAAATCTGATCATTCAAAGTCTATCAATTTTATTACAAAATACAAACAATAAATGTGGTTTCAATGCTGTTTAATGTGAGATCACTGTAGCTTCAGTTCAAGTAGCACGTGAACCGATCATCTATTCCTCTTTACTGCTAATTATAGCACAAAATAAACATGATTGAACATCAGAAGGTGTTGAAATAAACAATAACTTACTGAAATGAAGGATCATTTTGATAAATACATGCACTGTATCATTCTATTTTACTTAACCTTTAATGTATGTTTAATAGTGCTGTCAATCGATTAAAAAAAGTTCAACTAATTAATCGCAATTTTTTTCTGAAATTAATCGCGATTAATCCCACCTAACATTAAAGTTTTTAAATATACTTTTATATTGCAATAATTTCACATTCAATCTTCAAATGAATGTACAAACAACATATTTTTAATATTTGTTTAATGGCATCTTTTTTTATGACTGGAGGCCAGTATCACTGATACCATTAATACTGATTTCCATATTAAAAAAAAAAAGAATTCCCATAATATTTAACCATTGACTATAGCCATTAAACATTACATTATGATTAAGAGCTATCAATTTTAAAATTTATAAGACTTTAAAAATAACTTCTAATTTAAGTGAACTTAAAACAATCTTCACATAAACCCATTATTATAAATGTTATATTTAGCTAGGCTACCTGTGCCCCTCAGCAGAAATATACAGAAATTGAATAAAGTTATCAAACACTAAATTCTAAACTAAATACAGATAAATACTTACAGCTATATAAAAGTTACTGATTTCCTCCTTTTTTTATTTTTATTCTTGATGAACAGACATCACAGCAGCTGGTTATTAGGTTGATTTGGCTGCTATTTCTTTAAGAGCTGTCGCTGCTGAACGTGACGCGGATCTGACACACATCATATTTTCTCTCAACTCTCATCACCTCTACTAATGAACTGACGAGTTGAATCGGGTGTGTTAGATGAGGGAGACAGTGCTGGACTGCTCCAGGACAGTTTTGAAAACCATTTCAGAGACATGTTCTTAATGTAACTCAGATATAACATATTACATGCATGCACAGTTTTAAGGCAGCTTTAATCGCCTTTTTGGTAACTTCATGCCTTAACTGACCACGACGTTGCATGCACGTGGTTTATTTCGCGCTTTGATTAGAATTGACATAGGCTATAGCGCGCACCGGTTTTCATGCTTGTTTGACTCGCGCCTGCCGCTAAAGTGAAGCTGGAACTGTTTCTGTCTGAAACGTCTCCGGATTGATGTGATCGTAAAGATTCACTTCTTGTGAAGAAAAAACAGACAGAAACAGCAGTTTTGAGTGGGGTGGCCAACCCAAAGCTCCGCCCCTGAGTTAACGGCATTAAATAATTAACGCGTTAAACTGAAAAAATTAATCGCCTGCGTTAACGTGCTAATTTTGACAGCACTAATGTTTAAATAAATCATGAGATCATGAAAAAAAAGGTTTTTATTACAGTCACCGTTTAAATGTTTATATGACAATTTTATATGATTAAATTGTGCAATTTAAACCTTTACACACAACTCAGTTTTATTTGAGTACTGATTAAATAAATTTGATTAGTTAATTGATCATTAAAAAAAACTTTCATTTTTCAACTTTCAATTTCATTTTTCTCAGCTAAATTAAAATGTTACTTTTATTCATTTGGGTGCATCACTAGTCTTGCAGTGTTTTCCATCTTTTGTGTTGTTGTTGTGTGACACAGGAGTTACTGGGGAAGAACGTTCTGGAGTTTGCACATCCAGAAGACCAGGGCTTACTGCGAGACAGCCTTCAGCAGGTGTGTGTGTTGCTTTAAGTGACACCGTTACCAAAGTTATTGTAAGAAAAATGTATTTCATATAATTTTATGTAGCGTCCATGACTAGAAATAGTCCTTTGGGGGCTTTTTGCCTTTATAAAAGGACAGCAATAACAATATAACACCAATGTTTAATACATATTTAAATGTATCAATCATCGCAATATGGTGGTTGCCAGGTAAATTGACACATTAACATATAATAGGCTATATGATCATGCAGTGGCGGACTGGCCATCTGGAGCAACAGGAATTTTCCAGGTGGGCCGCTGTACAATGTACTGGCCTTTTCGAATTTCTCAGATTTTAATGCCATTTACATTATTTGCCACATTAACGTGGCTGTTTTCAGCAGACATAAGATAACAGTGAATGTTTGTATATCGTTTTTTTCCCCCGTAATTTCACGTGTCTTAAGAAAATGTCAAAAAACTCAAACTTCTCAAACTTACTCTAGGACATTGTAAATCTGAAGACTTTTGCTTTCAAGTGCCGTGATTAGGAAAGTTCTATTTTTCTATTAAAGAGATTTTAATGTAAATGTTTTAATGGTTTAATGTTTAAATGTAATTTATTTCTGTGATCAAAGCAGTATTTTCAGCATCATTACTCCAGTCTTCAGTGTCACACGATCCTTCAGAAATCATTCTAATATGCTGATTTGCTACTTAATTATTTTCAATTATTAATTGTGCTCAGTTATTCATAATGGTTGTTATTATTATTATTATCAATAGTGAAAACTGTTTTTGTTTCTTAATATTTTTGTGGAAACTGACACAAAACTTAACTTTTTCAGGATTATTTGTTGAATACAAAGTTAAAGAACAGCATTTTTTATATATAAATAATTTGTAGTAAGTATAGCTTTACTGTCACTTCAGTCAATTTAATGCAACCTTGTTGAATAAAAGTATAATTATTTATTTATTTATTTGATTAAATCTTACTCCGGACTGAATGTTGATGTATCACATTTTCCACAAAAATATAAAGCAGCACAACTGTTTTCATCATTGATAATCAGAAATGTTTCTTGAGCAGCAAATCAGCATATTATAATGATTTCTGAAGATCATGTGACACTGAAGACTGGAGTAATGATGCTGAAAATACAGCTTTGATCACAGAAGTAAATAATTTTTTACTATATATTTGCATAGAAAACAGTTATTCTAAATTGTTACATATATATATATATAGATATAGATATAGATATAGATATAGATATAGATATAGATATATATATATAGATATATATAGATATAGATATAGATATAGATATAGATATAGATATATATATATATATAGATATATAATTTTTCACTATATAGTTTATTATACAGTTCATTATTTTTCATCATCATAAAATTCTTCTTCATAAAAATACCTCTTGTCAAGCAATTGAAAGGCACAATAAAAACAGTCCACATTCTGCACTTCATTCCAAGTCTTCTAGAGCAGAGCATTGTTATATGGACTGATATTATGGTAGGCATTTAACTTAAGTGATATTAAACTGTCCCTATATGTAAAAGAGACAAATTGCCATATATACCAGGAAAGACAAATTATAATGTAAAGAAGTATGACGGTCATTCATTAATGTTAATGATAATTTTTTACATTTATTTCTGTATTGTGTTGTATTTGTATGTTAGTAAGTGGTGCTCTAATGAGTTGGTGGGTTTATGGTGTGGTGGGCTGCTGCATGTGTTCATTTGATCAGAATGTAGATCTGGGCCTCTTGTTTTCATAATAGTGTGATGGATTAATGACCTTTGACCCCTGATGCAGGTGGTTAAACTGCGAGGTCAGGTGCTTTCGGTGATGTTCCGTTCCGCTCTAAATCCGGCGAGTGGATCTGGATGAGAACCAGCTCGTTCACCTTCCAGAACCCTTTCTCTGAGGAGATCGAGTACATCATCTGCACCAACGCCAATGTCAAGTTAGTATCATCACAAGATCACATACTGACTTCACAGCAAAAGGAGTTTGCTTTGATATTTTGTTAATGCAATTTTTTAAGGGATAGTTCACCCAAAAATGAAAATTCTGTCATTAATTACTCACCCTCGTGTCGTTCCAAAGAGAGAGTATTGGAGAGTATCACTTATGTAAACAACGCATGCTGTTCTGTGTCAGCAGCATACGCTGTTTACCTTCTGATCAAAGAGTACAGAACAGCATACGTTGTTTACTCTCAAAAATAGCACTATAGGGTGACGCGGAGGAGACGAATTGTTGCATGTTGTCACATGGATTATTTTAACGATCTCCTTGCTACGTTTCTGAGTCTTGATCGTGTTACACCGTGTCTACACTGGACGCGACAGCTAAAGTCTGTCTACACTGAATGCAACAAAGCGACTGTTGAAAATCATTTGAAATTGAAAGCGGCAGCAGTTTACTGTCAGGGCTTTGCTGCGCCGCGCCGCTTCCAGTGTAGACTGCATCACTGATTATAATGAGTTCTATTGTACTTTCTCGCGCCGCGCTGCTCGAGTCCGGTGTAGACACGGTGTTAGAATCCTTGCAGTCTATGGAGGGTCAGAGAGCTCTCGGATTTCATCAAAAATATCTTATTTTGTGTTCTGGAGATGAACGAAGGTCTTACAGGTTTGGAACGACACGAGGGTGAGTAATTAATGACACAATTTTCACTTTTGGGTGAACTATCCCTTTAATGCTGCTTACATTGCAACTTCAGTATTGAAAGACTTTTTGGGGCCACTGTTTAATACACTCAGATTGTTCAGGCCTCATGTTATTCAGTGTTGTTTAATCTAGTATGACGTTATGCAGTGTATCATATGCATTTATGATCAAAGGTTAATTCCTGTGGAGGTAATCAAATGTAATTCAGTTTGTTTGACGGCGTGTGTGTGTGTCACGAAAATGTGTGGGACTTCACCCCAATATATTAATAAAAACAGTAAATTATATAGAAAAGAAGAAGAATATATAAAGGAGCTGATGATGATTGTTTTATGTATGGTGACATTGTGAAATGTGACATTTCATGACAATTTATCATATCTAACTCCTCGCTGATTCTCTTTAGTGTAATGCAGATTTCATTTCCATTTAGGTCACTAAGATGTTTTACTTTTTTTTTGAAAGAAGTCTCTTCTGCTCATCATGGTTGCATTTATTTTATAAAAAAAATACAGTAATAGCAGTAAAAATGTGAAATATTATAATTCAAAATAGCTGTTTTCTGTGTGAATCTCTGTTAAACTGTAATTTATTTCTGTGATGCACAGCTGTATTTTCAGCATCATTACTGCAGTCTTCAGTGTCACATGATCTTCAGAAATCATTCTAATATGCTGATTTGCTGCTCAAGAAACATTTCTGATTATTATCAATGTTGAAAACAGTTGTGCTGACAGATCTTTTTGTGGAAACCGTGACACATTTTATTTTTCAGCATTTTTTAATAAATAGAAAGTTCAAAAGAACAGCATTTATTTGAAATGGAAATCTTTTGGAACATTATAATTGTCTTTATTGTCACTTTTGATCAATTTAATGCATCCTTGATGAATAAAGAATTAATTTATTTAAAAAACAAAAAGGTTACTGATTCCAAACTTTTGTTTGTGTAAAGTCATTGCATCACAGTAATGTGAATCATCACTGAGAATTACATAAAAACTTAAAATAAACATCTGGACACATTATGATCTTGAGACTTAAAGTAAAATGTGCTGAATTGTCCAATTCAAAATATCCAAATGCCCCCCAAAATTGGCTTTTTTTTTTTTTTTGCAAACATAATACATTTGTTTCTCTTTGATTTTTGGGGTAGGTTTAGAGTTTTAAACCGTGTGTGTCTGAGAGAGTGAGCGTGTTAATTCAGCTCCGCTCTGTTTAATCTGACCGCTTTCTCTCCACCAATCCCTCCGGTTTGTGTGACAGTAGAGGGCCGAATCAGGACTCCCTGTCCCCCCTCTCTTCCCCGGGGGTTTCACTGCCCCCTTCACTGGGGCAGAGCAGTCCTAACTGCCCCTCCACCCCCAGCCCAGGGCAGGTCACAGCCAGGTGAGAGCAGACCAATGGCGCACTGGCTCTTTCTTTCTCCTCTGCTCTGTCTCTCTCGGGTGAGCCTCTTTCCGTCCCGCCTGCTGCTGTCGGTCGGTCGGTGGTGGGTTAACAGCATGCTCTCTTCCCGTAGGTAGCTGTACTGTCCGTGATAAGCTGAGATAGCTGTAGGTTGGCGGTGGCGGGTCTGACAGTCATGCCTGTAGGATCTCACTCACATCAGTGTCGTTTGCTCTTCTGCAGGCAGATGCAGCAGCAGCAGGCCGAGTTAGACGGAGGGATGGGACGAGACGCCACGTTTGAAACCAATCATGTCACTCTCCCTCAGGTAAACACACCTGAAGTCACACACTTCCTCTCTATACCAGTAGCGTCAATGTCAAATTTATTTATATAGCACTACAACACATGTTGGCCAATGTGCTTTACATCATCTAAGAGTGTAAATTCACCCTTAGATGTATTGTCCCGAATATAAGACGACCCTGATTATAAGACGACCCCCCTTTTTCCAGATGTTTTTTTTCTCTCTCTCTGTAAAACATTTTTTCTTAAATTATTTTCAAACTGCATATTTTTCCTATTTTAATTTTTGTTTTGAAAGTATGGTAAATACTGGTAAAATGTACCAACAATGACATTGAAAATATACACTTTTTGATATACCATTGAAATAACAGGTAGCCCATCTGAATTATATAACATTTAAGCTATCCATCTCAATTTTCAATTTTATTAACAGTAGAAGTGAAATCTTATTGTAGTCTTCAAATCTGGGTACTGTCTTATGTTTTAAAATCACTTACAGAGGAAGTTTGTTCCCATCAGGCTAACATGACAGTCACGACATATTTCATGGCACACTCGTTTTATGCGTTTTTGGCGTCACCTATTGTTGTGGGTGTATTACTGACATGCCAAAGTCTAGACACTGAATATAAGACGACCGCGTTTTTTCAGATGTATTTCCAAGAAAAAAACATGGTCTTATATTCGGGTCAATACGGTAATAATAACATGGCTTAACAAATAAAATTGGTCAAAAAAGAGCGAGGGGTTAACTGATTACAAAACATTAATTTGTGATGTGTAGTGTTTCTGTTGGCTCGCTTTAATAACAAAACTAATTTTTCCCATGAAGTTTCTTCAGCAAAAATGAGCTCTTGAGATTTGCTAACCTGTTCACAAGTTTAAATGAGTAACAACAACATAATGACTGACTGTCTCCATCTGTGTTTGTCTCAGGTTCCGGTGCAGACTGTGAGTGTAGTCAGTCCTGATCACAGTAAGACTCCCTATTATTATTATTATTACGTTTTTTTTTTCATATCAGATTTTGATATTTATCACAATATTTATTAATAGAATTAATGGGGAAGGAGTGTTTATTAGACATTCAGAATGAATTTAAACACATTTGTTTACTAGTAAACTTCACATAGTAAGGTACCTTCTTATTTAGTGCCACTTGAATTAGATTTTATTTGATTTTTTTTTTTTTTGTGAGTTCTGTTAATACAAATAATACAATTGTTTAATGCAAATTATTACAATTTATCTATTTATTATTATTTAATGAAATAAAACATTACAAATGTAATCATTTTTAAAATACAATGAAATGAAAATTTTAAATAGATACAATTAATAATTTACAGCAAATGGCATTTTAATTTTTTTTTATTACATTTGTATTTTTTGTCAAATAAGGTACTACACAGAACTTTTATAAACTGTATAAATTAGAGCATGGAAAAAATATCCTGGTTGTATTGTATTTTTATTATAATAATAATAATAATGTATGTTATGTATAAAATAGTGTTTTTTACACTGTTATTGTTATTAATATTACGATTATTCAGAAGTACATTTTGCTGTACAGTAGAACTATATTTCAGTCATACAGACGTTTTAATTTTGGCAGTTTGTTGTAAAGACCTTTAAATTTCAGTTTGTATTTGACAATAGCTTTTCTCATTTAAAACTGAAATGTGTGTGAAGTGCTTGAGTGTGTGTAGTAGATGAAACTCTGCTGCTGATTCATGCAGACCCAAACACACACTAGATCATCGGATAAATGTCAAAAATTACTCAAGTTTATTGTTGATATCATTGATTTCTCTCTCAGACTCTAAGGCCGTGTCCTCCAGCGGACAGCAGGTTTACCCTCCAGCAGCGTCTTTCCCCAGCTCTGCACGCCCCAGCGAGCCCTTCAGGTGCCTCACACACACCTTATGTTTATCCCATAGTATCAAAAGTTTACATATACCTTTTCAGAATCTGCAAAATGTTAATTACTTTATAAAAATAATAGGGATCATACATTATTTGTGATTGATTATTGTTTATTTAGTACTGACCTGAGTAAGATATTTAACATAAAAGATGTTTACATGTAGTCCACAAGAGAAAATAATAGTTGAATTTATAAAAATGACCCCGTTCTAAAGTTTACACCCCCCTCGATTCTTAATACTGTGTCGCTAAAACATCATAATGCAAATAAGTCCTTACTTTGGTTATTGGAAACAATCACATTATTTGTGCATATGTAAACATAGTCATTGATGGAAAGGGTTCAAATACACAAAAATGCTGCAAAACTAAAGAATTTGTGGAAGCTGGGGGATTTTTCTGAAGAACAGCAGACAGTTTAACTGTTCAGGACAAACAAGAGACTCATGAACAACTATCACGAAACAAACAAACACAGCTGTGGATCATTCAGGTAACAACACGGTATTAAGAATCAAGGGGATGTAAACTTTTGAACAGGGTCATTTTTATAAATTCAACTTATTTTCTCTTGTGGACTATATCTACACATATTTTTTATGTGAAATATCTTTTTCAGGTCAGTACTAAATAAACAATAACATGCATTTTGTATGGTCCCTCTTATTTTGGTAAAGTAATTAACATTTTGTAGATTCTGCGAGGTGTATGTAAACTTTTGACTTCAGCTGTATGTTGTTTGGCGTGACCTCACTTGCGGTTGTCGTCTGGTCTCAGGTCAGCTGGAATGGCTCAGCAGATGGTTCCTCACTCAGCGGGTCAGATGCTGGCACAGATGTCCCGTCAGAACACACCGTCTGGAGTCAGCGGCAGCAACAACGGCTCCATTCAGGCCCAGACGGGTCCCACAGCGCCTCCTGGAGTCTGGTCTGCCGCACAACCGCCGTTCAACACACAGGTAGACATTTAAAGTAATGTTTACACCTGGCCAACAGTCAGACACAGAAGGCAAAATATTTAGTCATTATTTATGATTATCACATAATATCTGGTCTGTAAGGCTGATGACACACTGGGCAACTTTGGGCAATGTTGCCATCAATAGGCAACAAGGTGAGACACAGGGCCCACGACCCATCTAAAATATCCAGATAGAAATTTGTTACCCATTCTCAATGGGAAAGTGCCCAAGCAACATTGCTCTAAAACAATATTACTGTTTTTACTGTATTTTTGATCAAGTAAATGCAGCCTTGCTGAGCATGAAAAACGTCTTCAAAAATCATAACTTTTTGTATTGTGTATAACTGATTATTTTTTTTGTAAGCACTCTCTTTGTCCAGCAGATGGCAAGTCAAATTGGAAAGAGTCAGTCTCCTCAGTTTAACATGGGCGGTTTTGGCTCCGCCCCTACATCCTCCACTTCCTCTTCCTTTGGCCAGATGGGCGGGGCTTCTGCTTCAATGGCCAACGCATCAAATTACCAACAAATGAACAGTCACAACAACCCTTCAGCTAATGGATTCGGTAAATATTTTACAGAATGTTTTTAATAGTGAACAGTTTTTCCTGTTCCAGGCTCAGATTTGCTCTTGCTCTTTGGTTCAGGTGATATTAATCAGATGGGAGCGCAGTTCAGCTCCAGGCCAGCAGAGAGCGTGTCAGGGTGGCAGCAGTGGCCAAATCAGACACACACACAAGGCACTGCAGACACACAGCCTCAAAACAGCCAGCCAGAGATGTTTCAGGTGTGTGGAGCCAACAAAACCAATCATGTTTGTCTTTGAAAGGAATGGTTCACCCAAAATGAACATTTGCTAAAAATGTGCTCATGCTCAGGCCATCCAAGATCAGGGTGAGTTTGTTTCTTCTTCATCAGTTTTGGAGAAATGCGTCATTGCAATGGATGCTCTGCAGTGAATGGGTGCCGTCAGAACGAGAGTCCAAACAGCTGATAAAAACATCACAATAATCCACACCACTCCAGTCCATCAGTTAACATCTGGAGAAGACAAAAGCTGAAACTAATCCAGCATTAAGACGTTTTAAACTAAAATCCGAGGCCATAATCCATAATAACACTTCCTCCAGTGAAAAAGATCAACAACAGGAGATGGGCTTTTACACTGGAGGAAGTGTTATGGATTTTGAATTATATTTTAGCGGAAAGCAACAGTTTGAAGATAAAAACGTCTTAATGCTGGATTAGTTTCAGCTTTTGTCTTCTCCAGATGTTAACTGATGGACTGGAGTGGTGTGGATTATTGTGATGTTTTTATCAGACTCTCGTTCTGACGGCACCCATTCACTGCAGAGCATCCATTGCTGAGACACTGATGCAGAGACACATTTCTACAAACCTGATGAAGACAAACTCATCCTGGAAGGACTGAGAGCGAGCACGTTTTCTGCTAATTTTGGTTTTAGGTGAACTACTCCTTTAAAGGAGTATAAATGCTGTCATGATGTGCATATGATTGTTGTTCTGCATGGTTTATTCTTTTAACATCCCTCTCTCTTTCTCTTCTTCAGGATGTGATCTCCATGTTGAATCAAACCGGCAGCTTCAGCAATGATGATTTCGCCGAGATGCCCATGTTTCCTCCTTTCCCCGAGTGATCCCGCTTCCAGTCACTTCCTTCACTCCCCGTTGCTCTCTCACGCGCCATTTCTTACTCTTTTAACCAAATCGATGGCAGAACTGAGGCACAGAGGCGTCTGAAAAAGAGTGAAACTGATGCATTGCGAGAATGGAAGTTATAAGCCATAATGTGAGGATACAGAGTAGCGCGCGCACAGACAGACAGACAGACAGACAGGCAGGCGTCGTTCAAATGTGTTCACTTTAAAATCACGCACAATTGCACACTTCGAGCACAAGCAGTCTCACACTGTCTGCCGTACACACACATGCTTTGATTTATGAGATGGCCACACACACACACACAAGGCAGTCTGCTCTGTCTGTCTCTGACTGTGATTGTGTACCGATTGCACTGCTTTTGACCCCAATGATGAAATGTGTGAGAATTGAGTTCTTGAGTTTGGCCTCTGTGAATGTGTCAGTCGGGTTTATTGCTGTCTGTAACGCAGAAGCTGCAGCATGTTTCTTTTTTTTCTTGCTTTGAAGTCTTCACAATTGGAGAATCTACTCCATTGAATCTATTTGAATTGGCTGAACAGGATGTTGAATTTGAAAGACAGGAAGATGAATTCCAAATTTAGCATTTTAGACAAACATTGATTCTTGTTTCTGATGTAATTCATACTTCAAATGTTTTGAAATTTCATTCCATTTGAAATGTTAGTAACACTTTATTTTACAGTGTCCTTGTTACACATCACATGTACTTACTGTAGTATATTATGCATAATAACATGCAGTTAACCCTAAAAAGACCCTAACATTAACCCTATATTAATACCAATTATTATTATTACGCAGTACTTCGATGTAATTACACTGTAAGGACTGCTTAAAATGAAGTGTAACCTTGCTTCCTCGATCTGTTCTGCATCCTGTGTGCTACCTCAGTTCAAATTCAGATGTTTAATGGCCTGGCTTGGGTTCATGTCGGTGCAGTAACACAGACGCTGATGCAGTAAAACTCCTCCGATGCTTTTCTCTGATCGTGTGCCGGCGATGAGCTTTCACTCAGGCTTGTTTTTGTGAACGCAATGAAAAAGATTCAAATCGAGCAATAACGAGCAGGATCTGTGTCCTTCAAAGCCATTTTTGTTGCTATCCTAATTATTATCATAATGTCTTGTTTTAATATAAAAAGAAGAAACCTTTAATGCTTCATCTGGGCTGTCCGTGTTTGCGTGCCGGGCTTCATCTCTTCATGTGTTATTCTGAATTAGTCTTGTACAGAGAATATTCCAGATCTTCTATTGGCGGGGTTGATTATTGTTAATTTTCTTTAGATTTGAAAGCTTTTTAATTAAATGTATGATGTTTGCTTCTGAATGTGGGTGTGTCTGTGTCTTTTTTCAGTACTTTTGTGCATTAAATCGAGTGCTCGTGCCACTCTTTTCTCGGATATGGAAGGGTCAATGCTCCAGTGTTTTTTTCTTCTATATTTTCACACAGTTTTGAACTGCAGTTTGTGTACAACATAGAAAAATAAATATGTATGTACAGTATATGAAATATTAAAGAGAACTGTTTTGAGTTTTTTGTATTAAATTGCTATTGTCAAAAAAAAAGTCTTTGTTGGGACCTTTATTTGAGCTGTGGACACTCTTTGACAAGTCTATTAATACAGTACTGTATATCCAGTGTACAGTACATTACCTTTCAATTAGCCATTTTATAATGCATGATGACAAAAGCAAACCGCAACTTAATTTTTAAATGTACATTTTATCAAGGGTTTGGGTTCAGTATTTTTATTTTTTTTAAATTGAAATACTTGTATTCAGCAAGAATGCATTAGATTGATCAAAAGTGACAGTAAAGACATATTACACACGTTAAGACCTGTGGCACCAAAAGGAAGGGACAAAAAGATAGAGAAGCCAGGTGTGTGATGAAATCACTCGGCAAGTCATCCGTCTTCCAAATACAGGCGAGTTCGGATCATCACACAAAACATGTCTATTTCCAATAAACGCTGTTCTTTTGAACTTTCTATTCATCAAAGAATGCTGAAAAATAAAATGTATCAGAAGTGGCACAACTGTTTTCAACATTGATGATAATCAGAAATGTTTCTGAATGATTTCTGAAGATCATGTGACACTGAAGACTGCAGTAATGATGCTGAAAATACAGCTGCGCATCACAGAAATAAATTACATTTTAACAGATATTCGCTTAGAAATCAGCTATTTTAAATTGTAATAATATTTCACAATATTGCTGTTTATTTTTTCTTTATATTCTTTTCCCAACCCCAAATTTTCTGCACTGGATTCTTATTATTCTGGCAGCAACAGTACTGATCTTTTTGTCACAATGCTACCAAATCTTGGCTGTGTAACATTTGAAGAAAAAATATTTGAAAATGATCTGATGTACAAAAACCAATCAGCAGTCAGAGGTTTTGTCCCATACACTAAAAAAAATGATACTATTTTTTTGTTTAAGGTAAGTGGTTGCAAACAATTTATTTTAGCTACATTTAAAATTTAAAAAAGTTAGTCAACTAAATGTGTTTATTTAAATGCAGCTAAAATGAATTGATTGCAACCACTTACCTTAAAAAAAACAGTAAATTCAATGAATTTTTTTCAATTTTTTCACTGCAATTCTGATTCACCCTTAAAAAGTTCTTTTTTGGTTTAAAAGTTTCTTTATTGACATCAATGGTTCCATGAAGAACCTTGGATATCTATGGAAACTTTCCATTCCATTCTTCAAAATGGAAAAAGATCCTTTAAATTATTGAAATATTCTTCACACTAAGAAAACAAAATGGTTCTGTTAAGATTATAAATTCTTTGGGGACCCAAAAATGGTTCTTCAAACCCAATTTGGAACCTTTTTTTTTTTTTAAGAGATAGTTCATGGGTCAATACTTGTAGTTTTCAGTTTCCAGCTCCATCACCATCTGAGCTTCATCAATCTGTGTCCTGATCCATCGGTCTGAGATCTGTCAGTGCTTCATCATTCTCAGCTCGCCCGTGGCTGGTAACACATGAAGTGGCCTCTAGTGTTTCTGAAGCAGCCTAAAGGGGGGGTTTAAGCCATATAAGGCCTGATTGTAACTCCTGTTTAACTATTCATCGTGGACACAGGTGCCAAGTGTTGGTGTGTATGTCTCTAAGGCCAAAGGAAGACATGCTAATACCCGAGATAAGAGAACACGTATCCCTGACCGATGACTGCAGGGTGAGCCAGTGCCACGATCAAGGTATTTCTTTCAAACATCTTCATTTTGCATCGGTTGAGAATTAAAATTCAAGGTCAGAATCGATTGCATGCAGTTCAGCAGCTCAGTTTAGTTTCAAATGCACATTAAGTCTCAAACAGATGAAGAGCAGAGCTTCGTTTGAGTGCTGGAATGTGAGACTCATCTGATACAGAGCTGTTTTACACCGACAGAAGCACAACACCGGCGACTAGGGTTGCTTTTGACGAGAACAACAAGTCACATTTGGACAATTCCATGACCAAATCCGGCTCATATCTTGGACGTTTATCACTGTATATCATGTGTTTGTCACTCGGTGAAGCTTTGACTCACTAATAGAGTTGAGTCCTTCAATAATCATGGACCTGCCTCCTCCGATGTCTCGACTGGATGTTGATGTGGATTTGGGCTTCGCTCTCTTCTTCTTGGTCCTGCTGTGTTTGTTTCTGTTGGTTACAATGGTTCGCTGTGCTCAGATGGTTCTGGATCCGTACAGCGCCATCTCTGTGTCCACCTATCAGGAGGAGCAAGTGGAGGGATGAAGGTTAAAGCAGGCGGATTGAGAACCATTGGATTGTAGAAGAACTTTAAAACAGATGCTTCTGGAAACACTCAGAGAACACAAGTGGAAACACATCTACACTTTCTCTAACCCTCATTGTGTGGAGACTCTTGGATTTCATTGGAACTCATCCGGGAAAAGGGATCTGAGTGTCATTATGAGATCTCATTACCACCAGGAATCATCACTGAGTGCAAATAAATCAACACAACTGTGTGTGAATGTCAGAAATGTGATGCGGCTGGATGAGAGTGTCCTACAGAGAGTCACAGAATAAATGTCATGTCTCACTGAATATTCAGGCTTCTATTTTTGGTTCAGTGAGTCTTAACTGTATTAACTGTAGTGCTGTGAAACTAAAAACCACAGGATGGATCCAGTTACACTTTTACAGCTGATCACATGGCAATGTTCAAAATGTGAGCTTTACACAATGCCATGATATAGTTAAATTCTGAACATCTGAAAAGCTTTGATTAGGGTTTGAATAAGTGTTTTTATTTATTTATTTTTTTAAATATCTGCATTACATTTTTTGTAAGTCGCTTTGAAGAGACTGCCAAATGCAAGAGATTTTAATTAATTAATGTGCATACATTAATTTATGCATGCTGATTAACAGTTAAATAATAAATTGTGGTTTTATTCTAAAAAAAAACAGTATGTTGGTGTTTTGTTTTGTTTTTTTCTTTTTGGAGAAATATAACTTTTTTCTTTAATAAAAATTAAATTACAGTCATTAAATATGGTGAACAGTTGACTGGACACTTAGTAAACTATTTCATACATTGTTAGTTGTTAGTATGCACACACACACATAGTTAAAAAACCAACCCGATCTCATGAAAGTGCGTATAAATAGTACGCCAAATGAAAATGAAAATTCTTGGTATTGAAATGCAAAAATGGACTTTGGCATATATATGCTATACGATGGGTATAGGGTTGTGGGGTAGATGCGTATCATACAGTCATGGCCAAAAATATCGGCACCCTTGGTAAATATGATCAAAGAAGGCCGTGAAAATTAATCTGCATTGTTAATCCTTTTGATCTTTTATTTTAAAAATTCACAAAAATCTAACCTTTAATTGGATAATAAGAATTTAAAATTGGGGGAAATATCATTATGAAATAAATGTTTTTCTCAAATACACATTGGCCACAATTAACGGCACCGTTTTATTCAATACTTTTTGAAACCTCCATTTGCCAGTTTAACAGCTCTAAATGTTCTCCTGTAATGCCTGATGAGGTTAGAGACACCTGACGAGAGATCAGAGACCATTCCTTCATCCAGAATCACTCCAGACCCTTTAGATTCACAGCTCCATGTTGCTGCTTCTTCTCTTCAGTTCACTCAAGTTCTACAGGGTTCAGGTCAGAGGACTGGAATGGCCAGCAGAAGCTTGGTTTTGTGCTCAGTGACCCATTTTTGTGTTGTTTTTGAGGTTTGTGTTTGGATTATTGTACGGTTGGAAGATCCAAACATGGCCCATTATAAGATTTCTAACAGAGTCAGTCACTTATTGAGTTTTTATCTGTTGGTATTTGATAGAATCCATGATGCCGTGTGTCTAAACAAGATGTCCAGGACCTCCAGCAGAAATATAGGCCCACAACATCAAAAATACAGCAGTATATTTCATTGTACACATGGGGTACTTTTTATCTCTGTGTTCACCAAACTCATCTTGAGTGTTTGCTGCTAAAAAGCTCATTGTTTAGTTTCATCTGACCATAGAAGCCAGTCCCATTTGAAGTTCCAGTCGTGTCTGATAACTGAATATGCTGGAGTTTGTTTTTGGATGAGCGAGGAGAATTTTTCTTGAAACCCTCCCGATCAACACGTGGTGATGTAGGTGCTGTTTGACAATTTTTTTAAAGGTTTTCTGACCCCGAGACTTAACTATTTTCTACAATTCTCCAGCTGTGGTCATCGGAGAGTCTTTAGCCGCTCAAACTCACCTCCTCACCGTGCATTAGGACGATATAGACACACGTCCTCTTCCAGGCAGTTTCCTAACATTTTATGTTGATTGGAAATTCTTAATTATTGCCCTGATGGTGGAAATGGAAATTTTCACTGCTCTAGCTCTTTTCTTAAAGCCACTTCACTAAATTGTGAAGCTCAATTATTTTTTTCTACACATCAAAAATATATTCTTTGGTTTTTCTCATTGTGATGGATGAATAAGGGAATTTGGGCTTTGTTTTCCCTCCTATTTACACTGAACAAAATTATAAAAGCAACACTTTTGTTTTTGCCCCCATTTTTCATGAGCTGAACTCAAAGATCTAAGACTTTTTCTATGTACACAAAAGGCCTATTTCTCTCAAATATTGTTCACAAATCTGTCTAAATCTGTGTTAGTGAGCACTTCTCCTTTGCCGAGATACTCCATCCACCTCACAGGTGTGGCATATCAAGATTCTGGTTAGACAGCATGATTATTGCACAGGTGTGCCTTAGGCTGGCCACAATAAAAGGCCACTCTAAAATGTGCAGTTTTATCACACAGCACAATGCCACAGAAGTCACAAGTTTTGAGGGAGCGTGCAATTGGCATGCTGACTGCAGGAATGTCCACCAGAGCTGTTGCCCGTGAATTGAATGTTCATTTCTCTACCATAAGCCGTCTCCAAAGGCGTTTCAGAGAATTTGGCAGTACATCCAACCGGCCGCACAACCGCCGACCACGTGTAACCACACCAGCCCAGGACCTCCACATCCAGCATCTTCACCTCCAAGATCGTCTGAGACCAGCCACCCGGACAGCTGCTGCAACAATCGGTTTGCATAACCAAAGAATTTCTGCACAAACTGTCAGAAACCGTCTCAGGGAAGCTCATCTGCACGCTCGTCGTCCTCATCGGGGTCTCGATCTGACTGCAGTTCGTCGTCGTAACCGACTTGAGTGGGCAAATGCTCACATTCGATGGCGTCTGGCACTTTGGAGAGGTGTTCTCTTCACGGATGAATCCCGGTTTTCACTGTACAGGGCAGATGGCAGACAGCGTGTATGGCGTTATGTGGGTGAGCGGTTTGCTCATGTCAGCGTTGTGGATCGAGTGGCCCATGGTGGCGGTGGGGTTATGGTATGGGCAGGCGTATGTTATGGACAACAAACACAGGTGCATTTTATTGATGGCATTTTGAATGCACAGAGATACCGTGACGAGATCCTGAGGCCCATTGTTGTGCCGTTCATCCACGACCATCACCTCATGTTGCAGCATGATAATGCACGGCCCCATGTTGCAAGGATCTGTACACAATTCCTGGAAGCTGAAAACATCCCAGTTCTTGCATGGCCAGCATACTCACCGGACATGTCACCCATTGAGCATGTTTGGGATGCTCTGGATTGGCTATACGACAGCATGTTCCAGTTCCTGCCAATATCCAGCAACTTCGCACAGCCATTGAAGAAGAGTGGACCAACATTCCACAGGCCACAATCAACAACCTGATCAACTCTATGCGAAGGAGATGTGTTGCACTGCGTGAGGCAAATGGTGGTCACACCAGATACTGACTGGTTTTCAGACCCCCCCCAATACAGTAAAACTGCACATTTTAGAGTGGCCTTTTATTGTGGCCAGCCTATGGTACACCTGTGCAATAATGCCACACCTGTGAGGTGGATGGATTATCTCGGAAAAGGAGAAGTGCTCACTAACACAGATTTAGACAGATTTGTGAACAATATTTGAGAAATAGGCCTTTTGTGTACATAGAAAAAGTCTTAGATCTTTGAGTTCAGCTCATGAAAAATGGGGGCAAAAACAAAAGTGTTGCATTTATAATTTTGTTCAGTGTATATTTCTGTGAAACAGGAAGCCATGGCTGGATAATTTCATGTTCATAATCACCCTGGAGTGCTCAAAATTGTGAAAATGAATGGGAATATACTTCAGAGATATTTTAAGAATTTCTAGGGGTGCCAATAATTGTGTCCAACGTGTATTTGATAAAAACATTTATTTCATAATGATATTTTCCCCCATTTTTAATTCTTATTATCCAATGAAAGGTTAGATTTTTGTGAATTTGTTAAATAAAAGATCAAAAGGATTAACAATGCAGATTAATTTTCCGATGTTTCTGGCCATGACCGTATGTACGTGAAAACTGCCTCTTATGCACGCCAACAAATTTCGTATCATATACACGCGAAAACTGCGTATTATATGCACGCCACACACGTTCGTATCATATATACGCCAAAGTCCATTTTTGTGTATCAATACCACGAGTTTTCATTTTTATTTGGCGTACTATTTATACGCATTTTTTTAATGAGACCGGGCTCCACAAATTCAGTTGCAGACTGTTGAAGAAAAATTCATTTTGGTTGATTTTACATGATTCTATATACTCATGAAACATTGTGTAGTGCAATGCTTAACTTAGAACTGCTGTGCAAGTCACAGTGAATTAAAGTGAGGGGCCTAAACGGAGATGAGGGGGTCAACTGGGAGACCAACTGGGAGACCTGTCCATGACCTAGAGGGTCGTCTAGGCCATAAATATAAGGGACAGTGCTTTAGAAATATGATATAGTGGAGTGTTTCTTTTTATTTTCTTACCATGTGTGGAAAAGTACAGCTGTTAGGAGTTTGTAACCTTGAAGGCCGAGGGAGATATAAGGTGCAGGGAACCCTCCCTTCTTTGTCACACTCTGCAGCAACCTGTGTGTCTGTAAGACTGTTGGCCTTCTTTGCAAAGAATAAAACCTTTAAAAGACAACTGAGAGTGAGTTCGTCTCTTACATGGTGAGAGTCATTTTAATTTGAAAATGAAAAATGTGAAGAAAAAGTAACTGCATCACATAGACCTACTAACCGCTCTGTCTGCGTCTCTCCACATGCACCACCACTGTACCATCACTATCCCGTGGCTGAGCTGCAAGCCCTGAAAGTGGACCCTGACCTCAACTGCTCTCCACCAAGAAGACCAACAGAACTGCGGGCAGAAGCAGAATACAGAGAACAAATAGAGGAAGACCCCGAGATAATTCCTGAAACCCCCAACGAAGAAGCTGAAGAGAAGAGAGTGCACAGAGCTCCCCCAACAAAGAAAAGAAAAACAAGACAAACAGTAAAAGAAGAAAATGTGAGCATAACAGACCGAAGTTTTGGGACCTGATGGGCCAATGATGGTCTTTAGACCATGGACTGTGACTGATATGAAAGAAGCTATGGCTCATTTGCCAAGCCCTGAGGAAGCAGGTGACAAATTCTCTACTGAACTATTCACGTTTTGTCAGGAGTTCAGCCCTACTGTGCATGAACTGGGAAGGCTGATGGCAGTGAAACTGGGGGCTTCGAGCTGGCATAAAGTGAGTGAAAGGCTGCAGAAGGAAGACAGCCGGAGAGAACACAGCAAATGGGAGCACAGACACAATCTGGAGTACCGCACAGCTGTTGAAGAGCTGGCTGAAGGTATAAAAGTAGCATTCCCAGCGTGTGTGGACACAGCAAAGATTGGCAACTGCTGCCAGAACAGAGAAGAGTCTATTCAAGATTATTATCATCGTCTTTATGAAATATTCAACAAACACAGTGGCTTAATAGAGCCCGACGACCAAGGAAATCAGCCTGAGACATGGGAATGTCATTTGCGGACCTGGTTCTTGAATGGACTGAGACCTGAGATTGCGCAAGCAGTGAAAACCAGCTACATCGAATGGAAAAATGGACGATTATCTGCTGTTTTAGCACATGCTTTGCACGCAGAGGAACTGCAAACAGCGAAGAAAGAAAAGGCTAAAGCAAGGACTGACAGAGAATTACAGTTGGCTTTAGTGCAAGCTGTATCGAGACCTGGGGGCTCTTCTGTGCAGCGGCGTCAGCAGACGGGAGGGGAAGAGGAAAAAGGCAAGGTGGAAGATGCCCGAACGGGGCTGAAGGAAATTCTGAGAAACGGGGTTGTTGGATCTGTGAAACTGATGATCATGAGACCAGAAAATGCACCAAATGTAGATTGTGCAAGAAAGATGGTCATTGGGCCAAGGACTGCCCAGAGAACCAGCAAAATCAAGAAGCAGACTGAAGTGAGGCAGAAGGAGTGCAGGGAGGAGGGGTCCAGGGGGAGCAGCCAACGGCTACAGAAAAGGGAAACAAACATTTTTTTTAACCACACACATACACTGATGTACATACTGCTCTGGGCAATAAAGGAAAAAAGCTTGCATGTCTTTGCCAAACATTTATCAAAAATTTCATAATTCAAATCAGAAACACACAATGTACGAAAGTCAAGGATTTTTAAGTACGCCTAAATACCCCATGCTGGTGGAGGGGGTAATGGTTGAGTTTTTAACTGATTCTTGGGCATTGAGATCATCTTTGCGACCCTGTGACTTGCCATGTCAACCGTCATTAACTGATAAAACAAATGAGTCTATTTCCGCATCAGGGCATGCAATTTTTGAAAGATTTACAGTGCCCTTAAATTGTGAAACGGAAGGGGCCCGAGTGCTGAAACATGCATTCATTTATTCGCCAAAATGCCATGGACCCCTCATTGGTTGAGATTTGATGTGTAAACTGAATCTGACGCTTGTAGCAGACTCCTCGGGGGTCAGAATGACAGAGGAGGCGCAATTGTGTAACAGAAAAACAGCTCCAGTTTTACCTAATAGCAGGACAGGCTGTGCCTCACTTATCACTTTCCAAGGCGAAAGAGCAGACGTGGTCTGAAGTGCGGTGACTGACTGGTGTGAGATAAGTGTTGGTGTGAAGCACAGCGAGAGCTTAGGGGCATTTATGTCGGAATGCAAGTATGAAATTGAGGTAGAGAGGGTTGTGACACCCATTGACAAAAGCACAAAGGAAAACCACTGCATGGCAAACATCAGTGCATCAGACATTCACCCAGCGCTAGCTGTGGTGCCCTCTGCTTTGTGGGCAAAACATAAATATGATGTGGGACTGATTAAAGGATGTGATTTACCCCAAAATCTGATTACAGACCCTGTCAACATCAGTATCCTCTGAAGCCAGAGGCAATAGTGGGAATAACACCAGTGTTTGAATCACTATTGAAAGAGGGAATAATAGTGCCATGTAATGATTCTCCAGTGTGCACTCCAATTTTTCCTGTGAAAAAGATAAGAGATAAAGGACAACCCACAGAGTGGCGTTTTGTCCAAGACTTACAAGCAGTAAATGCAGCTGTCAGACAAAGGGCTCCATCAGTGCCAAATCCATGTACGATTTTGTCACAAATAACACTAGATGCAACATTTTATTCAGTGGTAGATTTGGCTAATGCATTTTTTAGTGTGCCAGTGGATAAAGGTAGCCAATTTTGGTTTGCATTTGAATTCAATGACAAAGGCTATAAATTTACGAGCTTAAGTCAGGGGTATGGAGAAAGTCCTACCGTTTACAATGAGGCACTTCGAACTGCTTTACTACAGTCCGTGAATGATTTATGTCTGTGTGCTAGAGATGAGCCTACGTGTGTGGCTCGGGAGGGCCACAAGGTCAGCCTGGCTAAACTACAGTTTGCAAAACAACAGGTTACATTCTTGGGTCATGTCATAACACCCAACGGCAAGTCCCTGTCTGACAAAAGAGTGCAGGCTATAAAAGATGTACCAAAACCAATCACAAAGAAACAAATCTTGTTTTCATTTTTGGGAATGGCTCGTTTTTATCGACGGCTCGTTGGTTACAATACCACACTATCTTGCTCGATATGCCGAATATCACTGCCAGACGATGCACAACCTTGAATGTTGCCACTCTCCTTCCGACGGAGGCAGATGGGGAGGAGCACCATTGTTGTCTAACTGCTCCCGAAAAAATGTGTGCACCGCGTCCAGACCTTTCTGATGTACCACTTGAAAACTGCGAAAATGTCCTCTTTGTGGATGGCTCAGCTTTCAGAGATCCACAAACAGGCCAGAATAAAGTTGGCTATGCGGTAACGACTGAACTTGAAGTCGTGGCTTCTGGCTCATTGCCATCAAATTATTCAGCACAAGCAGTGGAGATTGTGGCGTTAACAGAAGCGTGTAAGCTTATGGCAGGAAAATGCGTCACAATTTACACCGATTCGCGTTACTCATTTGGCGTTACGCATGATTTTGGAGCACTGTGGAAACACAGAAAATTTTTAAAGTCAGATGGGCGCCCAATATTAAATGCTCCTCTTGTGGCAGCTTTACTAGAGGCCATTTTGCTGCCTGATAAGGTAGCCATCTGTAAGTGTGCAGCACACACAAATAACAAAGATTTTGTATCTGCAGGAAATGCCAGAGCAGACGCAGGCCCTTTTGAATATCTACAGATGGACTTTATTGAATTCCATGAAAAATCAGATCAGACAAGGGGACACATTTTGTCAATGAGGCAATCAAACAAGTGGGTCAGTTTTTGGGAATTGACATGAAGAGACACTGCAGTTACAGAGCCGCCTCAGGGGAAAAGATCTAGGGGAAAAGAGAGCTGAGCCCATTCAAAATTCTCTTTGCTAGACCACCATTTGTGGGAATAGAAGCTGCCATCGACAGAATTGTGTGAGCATGACATGTTGAGTTACTGCAAAGAAATGTCTTCTGTTGTCTAATGTCTGTGTGCAGGTGAAAGCTGCCCAGGGGAAAGTTGCTGTAACTCCCTTGCACGACATTAAACCTGGTGATTTCGTGGTGGTACGAGATCTGAGGAGAAAGAGCTGGAAGGCGAAAAGGTGGTTGGGACTGTTCCAGGTGCTTCTGACTACCCACACGGCTGTGAAGGTAGCTGAAAGGGCAACGTGGATTCATGCCAGCCACTGAAGAAAAGTTGCATCTGCATCTCAGGAGGAGGAACGGAAGGAGTAAGAGATCTGAGACGTGTGTCAACAAGTGCCAGGATCCTGTGTAAATAGCAAATACTTATATCAGGGCAAGAGCAAGGACACGACTGAAAAACTGTAGTAGTCTGTGTAGCAGCTAGAGCCTCTTATTCGACTACAAGCAGCAGTTACAGACAAACGGTATGAACTGAGAGAGAAATATTCAGGAAGTGCTGATAACAGACTCCAGCATCATAGCTGTGTGCTCAACCGGAGCCCATAAATTTGCAACACGGTACGAGGGAGGCTGGAAGGGTGGTGCTTTTCATCAGTAAAGAAGCAGAACTCTCAGCACATGCTGTTAAAATGTACAATTTAGACGTATTTCAACATTTTAAAACGTACAAATCGATACGTATTTTTGGCTAAAAAACGTAAAAATATTTACGTATCTTTTATATCAATAAGATATTCGAATCAATGCATTTTTTAACATTTTATCTATAAGCAATTTAGACTTTTAGACCCCTTAACCTACCCCCAAACCTAAACCTACCCATTTTATAGCGAATATAAAAGGATATAAAACGCAATTGACCGTTTACATGCAGGAAAATAACCATTTTAGTAACAATATAGCATTAAAAATGTTTTTATAGTCGCTAATCCCACTCCTGCATCTAAACCTATATTTCTGTACAGTATAAGAAAAACATGACAGACAGGTAAATACAATTACAATCATTTATTTATTGCAAAAATGTCAAAAGCACTACCAAAAGTAATCCAAATGACGATGCGTTGCAGCCGCAGTCCTCTCTGGCGGAATACAGGTGCTGGTCATATAATTAGAATATCATCAAAAAGTTTATTTATTTCACTAATTCCATTCAAAAAGTGAAACTTGTATATTATATTCATTCATTACACACAGACTGATATATTTCAAATGTTTATTTCTTTTAATTTTGATGATTAGAGCTTACAGCTCATGAAAGTCAAAAATCAGTATCTCAAAATATTAGAATATTACTTAAGACCAATTCAAAGAAAGGATTTTGAGAAATCTTGGCCAGCTGAAAAGTATGAAAATGAAAAGTATGAGCATGTACAGCACTCAATACTTAGTTGGGGCTCATTTTGCCTGAATTACTGCAGCAATGCGGCGTGGCATGGAGTCGATCAGTCTGTGGCACTGCTCAGGTGTTATGAGAGCCCAGGTTGCTCTGATAGTGGCCTTCAGCTCTTCTGCATTGTTGGGTCTGGTGTCTCTCATCTTCCTCTTGACAATACCCCATAGATTCTCTGTGGGGTTCAGGTCAGGCGAGTTTGCTGGCCAGTCAAGCACAGTAACACTATGGTCATTGAACCAGCTTTTGGTACCTTTGGCAGTGTGGGCAGGTGCCAAGTCCTGCTGGAAAATGAAATCAGCATCTCCATAAAGCTTGTCAACAGAAGGAAGCATGAAGTGCTCTAAGATTTCCTGGTAGATGGCTGCGTTGACTGTGGACTTCAGAAAACACAGTGGACCAACACCAGCAGATGACATGGCAGCCCAAATCATCACAGACTGTGGAAACTTCACACTGGACTTCAAGCAACATGGATTCTGTGCCTCTCCACTCTTCCTTCAGACTCTGGGACCTTGATTTCCAAACTAAATGTAAGATTTACTTTCATCTGAAAAGAGGACTTTAGACCACTGAGCAACAGTCCAGTTCTTTTTCTCCACAGCCCAGTTAAGATGCTTCTGACGTTGTCTCTGGTTCAGAAGTGGCTTGGTAGCCCTTTTCCTGAAGACGTCTGAGCGTGGTGACTCTTGATGCACTGACTCCAGCTTCAGTTCACTCCTTGTGAAGCTCTCCCAAGTGTTTGAATCGGCTTTGCTTGACTGTATTCTCAAGCTTGCGGTCGTCCCTGTTGCTTGTGCACCTTTTCCTACCCAAATTCTTCCTTCCAGTCAACTTTGCATTTAATATGCTTTGATACAGCACTCTGTAAACAGCCACACCTTTCAGTAATGACCAATGTAATGAACAATGTTTGTCTTCTGGATCATTGCCAAGTCAGCAGTCTTCCCCATTATTGTGGTTTCAAAGAACAAGAGATACCCAGAATTTATACTGTAGGGATGGTCATTTATTCAAACTCAAATGTAAATATTCTAATATTTTGAGATACTGATTTTTGACTTTCATGAGCTGTAAGCTGTAATCATCAAAATTAAAAGAAATAAACATTTGAAATATATCAGTCTGTGTGTAATGAATGAATATAATATACAAGTTTCACTTTTTGAATGGAATTAGTGAAATAAATCAACTTTTTGATGATATTCTAATTATATGAGCAGCACCTGTACAGTAGGTTTGTGTGAGGGTGCAGAGCAGAATTTATGTTGTTAATCGCTGAAAATATGATCCATATTTTCCTGATCCTCTCGCTCTCTGTGAACGCGTGAAGGCACGCGCGTGCTAGCATCATTCAAACACACACCTCACCAGAAACACGGCATGTCGCAATCTGTGACGAAGGCAGGCGAGAGCCAATGAGTGTTCGATTATCCTGCCGTAAAACCTGTCGTTTGAAGCGGCAACATTTGAAATTGTAACTAGCGCGTCAGTCAGCGCGGGCTTTGCTGTTTACGGTTGCTGGACTCGCTGCTCGAGATGGAGATGAAGATCGTCGAATAAAGGCTTGGATTTGGGTCTGTTCCTCGCAGTCGTGTGGATTGTGAAGATCTGGATTACAGCGCACGAATAAAATCGTTTCATTTCGTAATTATGTTACGGTTTGGTGTTTTTTTTTTATAGTTCTGTTGTCAGTCACAGCATGTCGGAGAAAACGCCTTTTGTGGCCCATGGCAAACAAAGTACACGACAAGTAAAGGTTAAATGATTTAAAATGTTATTTATTTTAAGGTTTAAAGTGAAGTCTTGTTTAACATTATGTTGGCCTATTACTGGAAACAAGCTGGCAGCAGAAATCACACAACAAAACAAAATGTTATCATTTCGTATTAAGTAAACGAGTAAACTATTTAATGATGCAATTGAAAACAAGGTAATTGATATGACAACTAAAAACAACTAATAATAAAATGAATGCCGCGATTTCAATATTCAAAAGGATTAATTTTTAGATGTCGTCAATACGTCAGTTTTGTACGTTTAGATGCTGAAATACGTAAGTATTGTACGTTTTAGTGCCTGTAAAAACGTAAGTAAATGTACGTTTTATAGAACCACATTTTACGTAAAATACATACGAATTATCATGAGATCACGTTGGCTGTGCGGAATGACTGTATTGGCTATGATAATCTGTTCATCACATTCTACCTGATTGCAGAACTGAGAGCATATCAGTCCAACTGCGAACATCTCATCCAATGATACTGATCATCGACGCACAAAGAGATCAACCCTGACAATGGTTAATGATGAGATGAAACAGATTAGGGATGCAGTTATTCAAAAACAGGTTAGTTCTTGATATGCTGATGTCAGAACGGGGAGGAGTCTGTAAAATGCTGGGTACATCATGTTGTTTCCACATTTCAGATCACAGTGACAATGTGACCAATATCATCACTCACATGAGAATGGCCGTAAAAGAGCTTGAACGAACAAACTATGTATGGGTTGAATGGTTGGCAAACTTGTGGGGAGGATGGGTATACTGGCTGTGTAATACTGTGTTACCAATTGTGGCGGCAGGATTACTGTTGTTGTGTTTACCATGCATTTTTCAGTTTGAATCCAGCTCAGTCCAGACAGAGACTGGTGAAATCTACAGTATCAAATGGTTAACGAGGCAGTTTATCCTGAGGACATGATTTTGGATTTGTGTGAAGATGAGCAAACAAATGATGGGGAAACTACCAGTAGTGGAAGCTACAGTGAAATGTGTTTAATGACTTAAGAAGACAATACTTCGTTTAGCCCATCTATATCTATACTGTTTGCTTGCTGAGATTAGGGTCTGTCCCCATACAAAAAGCCTTAGCGTGTTTTTCTGACTTCTTTCAAGAATTTAAGAGAGTGATCATTTATACGAAAATCAGAGATGAAGAGTATAAATGTGATGTAATGACTTGCTTTGATATTGTCATTATTATTTTGAGTATATTGCATTTAATTTTGGTAAAGTAGTAAGAGTTTTAGACGTAGTAATGAATTTTATTATAATTAGTTATCAATGGATGATAAAAAGGGGGAAATTGTTGAAGAAAAATTCATTTTGGTTGATTTTACATGATTCTATATGTGACCCTGGAGCACAAAACCAGTCTTAAGTCGCTGGGGTATATCTGCAGCAATAGCCAAAAATATATTGTATGGGTCAAAATTATCATTTTTTATTTTATGCCAAAAATCATTAGGATATTAAGAAAAGATCATGTTCCATGAAGATATTTTGTAAATTTCTTACCGTAAATGTATAAAAACTTCATTTTTGCTTAGTAATATGCATTGCTAAGAACTTAATTTGGACAACTTTAAAGGTGATTTTCTCAGTATTTAGATTTTTTTTGCACCCTCAGATTCCAGATTTTCAAATAGTTGTATCTCAGACAAATATTGTCCGATCCTAACAAACCATACATCAATGGAAAGCTTATTTATTCAGCTTTTAGATGATGTATAAATCTCAATTTCGAAAAATTGACACTTAAGACTGGCTTTGTGGTCCAGGGTCACATATGCGCATGAAACATTGTGTAGTGCATGCTTAACGTAGAATTGCTGTGCAAGTCACAGTGAATTAAAGTGAGAGGCCTAAACGGAGATGAGGGGGTCAACTGGGAGACCAAAGGGTGCCTGTCCATGACCTAGCGCAGGGGTACTCAAGTTCAGAGGCCAAGCGGGCTGCATTTAAACTACATACAATGCGTAGGGCAACAAATTACAATTTGCTTCATCAGACTTTAAGATAATATTTGTAGATTTACTGATTTAGAAATACAGTTTATTACTTATCTAAGTCTTGCTTGTCCTTGTCCTATTTAAAATAACACTGCATGAAAAAATATATATAGGGCCTATATATTTTTTAAAAGTAAAAATCTGGAACAAAAAATTGGATTAAAAGTTAGTTTTGCTATATTGATGCAAAAAAAAAAAAAAGCATATTAAACAAACTCAAAATGCTAAAACTAAAAACATTCTTGAGCAAATATAGTTCACAAATTTCTTTAGAAAGAAGTATTATACCATGATTCTGAAAAAAAAAAAAAAAAAACTAAAAATAACAATTTACTAGTTTCTAGAGAATATTGCTGCAGTCTATTTATAGAATACAATATTCAACGAATTGATTAAAAAAGTTAAACAAATGATTCATAACTTCATGACTTGCTCATAAAGACTTGAATTCCTGAATGAATCAACGTTTTTTGAACAATCTCTTTTTATGTCACTTGTCTCCACCTGCTAGCATTACGTTGTAATTGATACAATCTTTATTTGAAGCATCCGCCAAATGTGTCAGTGATTTGCACGCACTCTCTGTTCATCCCTCGTGCACTAAATTCTCTCTCAGTGGAGAAAAGGCCTTTCTCAGGCCTAATCCTGCCTTTATGCCTAAATGCTTCCCAGCTTTCACTCGTGAGGTGCTTGAGCTTTCTGCTTTTCACCCTCCTCCTTTTTCCTCTGCGGAGGATCAGAGGCTGAATGCTTTGTGTCCTGTTCATGCCCTGCGGTTGTACGTTGACAGGACCAGCCCTTTCAGAAGAAATGACCAGTTCTTCATTTCTTGGGCCCCCCCGAACACGGGAAATCCCATTTCTAAGCGACGCCTCTCTCATTGGCTCGTGGAAGCCATCTCCTTGGCATATGAATCTATGGGAGTGTGGCCTCCAGGGGGCCTCAGAGCTCATTCCATTAGGGCCATTGCAGCCTCCTGGGCCCTATTTAAAGGGGTTTCCTTGCAAGACATTTGTGCCTAAAAATCTAACTGACTAATATTTTGAGCGCAAATTGTAATAAACATACATTAATCTTCAGCATGACGTGGGCCACAACATTAATGGAGACGGGCTGCCTGTTGAGTACCCCTGGTCATCTAAATATAAGGGACAGAGCTTTAGAAGTATGATGTAGTGGAGTGTTTCTTCTAATTTTTTTTACCATGTGTGGAAAAGTACAGCTGTTAGGAGTTTGTAACCTTGAAGGCCGAGGGAGATATAAGGTGCAGGGAACCCTCCCTTCTTTGTCACACTTGAAGCAAATTGAAACATTGGGTGCACAAAATATTTGTGTGACATATGCCAAAATAAAATATAGGGTAGAGCGAGGGAAAACGCCCCCCTTAAGGACTGTGTAATTTTTTTTCAATGAAACAAAAGTTAAATGTGTTCAGAAAAGTTATCATAGTTTTAGTGACAATGACATACATTATAAACCAAGTATGAAAAATGTCCAGAGTTTTCATGTTATTAGATTTTTAACATAATTTAATTTGTACCAAGGGGGCGTTTTACCCCACCTATGGGGCAAAACGCCCCATGGGTGGGGTAAAATGCCCCCCCAGTCTGACAAAGCAATTTGCTTTAAACACGTACGGCAAAATCAGAGTACAGGCAGTTTTAGCTTAAAATTTAAAAGAATATAATCAACAATTATGTAGGTATTATAAAATTAGAATAGTCTATTTGAAAAAAAATAATAAGTTAGCTGATGATAACTGGCTAGCTAACTAACCTCCTGATGCTAGCTTGAGGTAATTTTTAAATATAAAGTCCAATTATTTTTATCCAACCAACTAGTTAGAATTCATTTGATGGAAAAACAAAGGATTTGATGTTCAGAACAGAATAACTACAGTAATTGCCCCCTGGGGCGTTTTACCCCACTGACTATGTTTGAGAAAAAAATTATGTCATTCTGAAAATATAATTATATTTTTATTAAATAACATGTACTCCCTATCTACGGCCCTACTGTTCTCATATCATATATAACTGTGATGTTCTACAAAACAACAAGCTTTAAAACACTTTTTTTCTTACTGCTGAAAATTAGATCATTTACTGTGAAATCCACTTTCTCTCTAAGCTTCATGGGGAAAACTTCTACATCACTCTTGTCAACGCAGTCCATAGTTACAATAAAAATGGGGGCGTTTTCCACCACTTGACCCTAATATGGGCATATATACTGCCACTCTTCCTGTTTCTTCTGCTCATCAAGGCTGTATCTATTTGATCAAAAATACAGAAAAAAACTGTTATTTTGTCAAATATTATTGCAATTTAAAATAACAGTTTTCTATTTTAATATACTTTAAAATGTAATTTATTTCTGTGATGCGCAGCTGTATTTTCAGCATCATTACTCCAGTCTTCAGTGTCACATGATCCTTCAGAAATCATTCTAATATGCTGATTTATAATCAATGTTGGACGCCATTGAGCTGCTTCACATTTTTTGGGGACTTGTGATATTTTTTTTAGGATTCTCTGATTAATAAAAGTTAAAAAGAACAGCATTTATTTAAAAATTAATTTTGTGTTACAATATACAATGCTATTCAAAAGTTTGGGGTCAGCACATTTTTTCTTTTTCTTTAAAAAAACAAAAAACAAATGTATAGTTTTATTTAGGAGGGATGTGTTAAATGAATAAAAAGTCATAGTAAACATTCATATTTTGAACAAATGCTGCTCTTTTTAACTTTGTATTCATCACATAATCAAATAAAAAAGTATCACACGTTCCAAAAAAACTATATTAAGCAGCACCACACTTTCAAGGCTCATAATAAATCAGCATATTAGAATGATTTCTGAAGATCATGTGACACTGAAGACTGGAGTAATGATGCTGAAAATACAGCTGCGCATCACAGAAATAAATTATAGTTTAAAGTATATTAAAATAGGAAACCAATATTAGAAATTGCAATGAGATTTCACAATATTACTGGGTTTTCTTCTGTATTTTTGATCGAATAAATACAGCCTTGAGGAGCAGAAGAGACTCCCTTAAAAAACATTAAAAATCTTACTGATCCCAAACTTTTGAGAGGCAGTGTATATATATATATATATGTGTGTGTGTGTGTATGTATATGTATATGCATATGTATACACACACACACACACACACACAGTTAATGAGTAAAATGACCATGGCAAAATTCTAACCAATGTTAATGTTATCATATATTAACGTTTGCTAGTATAAATTGAAAAATATTATAGAAAATCGAATTTTATACATCAAAACTCATTACTTCTGTACTGTCTGTCCGAAACAAGAGGACTTTTAATTTGAAACATAAATGATATATATATATAGGACTTTTATTCTGAAAAACGTGTAATGGCTGCAGCAGCAGTATGTACACATGGATAACACACTGATATCGTTAGCTTCGTCTAGAGGATTTCAAAAGTTTTAAAGTATATAACATCCATCTGTCGTTTGAAAGCACTTTCTCGTGTTCAACGCGGATTCGCTGAAGGTAAAGTGTGTTTTAAAGACTGGACTGATGTAATGTCAGTGTGCTCGCGACGGAAGGTCATGATGAAAGTGATTTCTGAACACGTTTATCATTGATGTAGATGTGATCTTTCTGCAGCATGGCTGTGTTTGGAGGAGTGTTGAGGAGCTTCTGTCAGTCCTCGGCTCGACTCTTCAGCACAGGTGTGTGAACGATCCTCTCTCTCTGCTTAAGTGTGTGGAATGTGAGTAATATGTTGTTTTTGCTGTATGTCCTGTATCACACAGGCACTTGTGCTAGAATACGAATGCACGCGATCCCCAAACTGAGAGAGGTGGACCGATGGACGGAGAAGAGGTGCATGTTCGGAGTCTACGACAACATCGGGATCTTGGGTGAGCATATATTCATGCATTAAAATACAAGCTATTTGTTAAATAATTTTTATATTTTAGTAGAGAATGTATTTGGGTGTCTTACATTTGTTTTCAGAGCTGCAACAGACTAGTAATTGAGCTTCAAAAATACTAACAACCAAAACAGATTACATTTTTTAAAACTAAATAGATGAGTCATAACAAAATTTGTACAGCCTGCATATTTGTGTCAAAACTTTGCATGCACGTTCATTACCCTAAATGAGAAATATAAAAAATAAATAGTTTAACCAGTATTTCAAGCAGTTTGAAAAGTGAATGCAGGTCAACCTGAATCTGACACTACAGGAAGGTTTTAAAATGTTTTTTACTAGTCCTCATTGATTAATCATGAACTACTGTAATAAATGCATGCTGTAGGAACCCTACATCTCATTATCTTTCATCATTTTGCCAGTATTCATTGTGTATTAATATTTTTGCTCTCAAATCAATTAGATACAAAATGTGAACATACAGTAAAGATACGGTAATTACAATTTTAAATATAATGAAGACTTTTTTTACTAAATGAACACATTTGTATGCATGCACCAAAATACAAATGCACAGCAGAAATGTATTAAATTATTTGATATTTATTTTGATATTAACTTGTATGTAAAATGCCACACAGAGAGTTCCATGAACGTGATGCAAACAAACAAATCATTGTATTTTGAACTGATTCATTCTGACTCGTAAAAATGAATCGCTCGTTCCGGTTCTAATGGATCTCATTGTGCAACTGGGGTTTAAATTAGAGATGTGATTGAAAAATGAGTCTTAACGTGCTTAAAACTGGAAATCATGACAAGGATTGAATGCAAAACTGACCTACCAGGATAGTCTTTAGGAAACATAATGGACAAATATTTCATTATAATCATCACAATGTTCATATCACCAGCAAGTCTTCTATCAGCACTAGGCTGTATTGTCCGTTGATCAGCATTACTGTGTTTGACTGCAGGAGATTTCAAAGCTCATCCAAAAGACTTGATCAGAGGACCGGTGTGGCTCAGAGGCTTCAGCGGAAACGAGCTCCAGCGGCTCATCAGGCAGAAGCGGATGGTGGGAGACCGAATGATGACCGAGGACAAGCACATCCTGGATAAGAGGATCAGCTTCCTGTACCGCCGCTTCAACAGATACGGCAAACACAGATAGACTCGGCCACAGCCGCCTCCTTCATTTGTCCTGACGTGGAATTCAGTTTGTGTCGAAAGCTGCAGTTCCAATCATTAAAACAGTATAAATTCCTCAATGTCGTCATCATTACAAAATATTGACTTCGAATGCTGAAGAGTTACATTAAAAAGATTTATTTTAAAAAGTCATAATTTTGCAACGAAAAAATTCTTATTCATCCCCGAAAAAGAGTTCAGTGATTTCAGGCATGCTGATGAGCCTCAGTGGGACAGGGAACTAGGGCTGGGGAATCCTGGGAACTGACCCTCGGTCATGACCGGATGCTCCGACTCCATCTGACAGAACAACCAAAACACACACCTCAAAACCACCGTCACTATCACTACTGCTTAGCATTCTGGTTATGGATATTGCAGCGTCTGTGCACCAATGATTCCTCAAATCATGAGGAGAGGTATGATGTTTTAAATAGTAAAGAGTTATTGGAGATTTCTACAGACATGAACGTGCATGAACATAAACAAGGTCAGCTACTATAACTGGAAGTCCTTTTCTAAAATGACATTTAATTTCTGTGGAATATAATTTTACAAACATTAATGGGTCATCGGTCACTGATACACTACTGTTTGGGGTCAGTAAGATTTTTTTTTTTTAAAGAAATTAATACTTTTAGTCAGCAAAGACACGATCAAAAGTGACAGTATAGACATTTATAATGTAGCAAAATATTTCTATTTCAAATAAATGCTGTTCTTTTGAGCTTTCTATTCATCAAAGAATCCTGAAAAATAAAACGTATCACAGTTTCCACAAAAATATGAATGTTTTCGACATTGAAAAGTGTCTTGAGCAGCAAATCAGAATATTAGAATGATTTCTGAAGATCATGTGACACTGAAGACTGCAGTAATGATGCTGAAAATACAGCTGCACATCACAGAAATAAATTACAGTTCAACATAGATTCACATTGAAAATGCTTGTTTTTAATTGCAACAATATTTCACATTTTTACTGTGTTTTTGATCAAATAAATGCAGCTTTGGTGAACAGAAGAGACTTCTTTCAAAAATAATCTTACTGACCCCAAATGTTTGAGCAGTAGTGAAGGATCAGTAATTAATTACTGCATGAGTCAGGGGGTCTATTCTTTAAACCGATGTCCTGGGTGTCTCATACCTGTGCGTCTCGCTCTCTGTCCTTTGGGACCCTGTGCCTCTTTTTCTTTGGTCCAGCTGCTGACTGATGAGGAAACGCTGGAGAAGAGCCGTCTTCATCAGCACCAACAGCTGCATCTAAACCAGCCTTCCCTTCATCCTGCACGAACACATCGAGTGTTTAATGAGTCATCAGCCACTGATATGGACTGCACTCTTAGAACAAATAGATTCATTTCTATCGAAGATCAGAATTGAGTGCGAACAGCTGTATGTTAAACAGTTTAAATGAAGCTTGAGTTGTGGATCATCAGCGTGTTTCTCGCCTCCAGTGTGATGGTGAGCTGTGCCGTTCTGTAATCATCTCCGTACGAGTCCAGAGTCTTCATCAGAAACCTGACACACACACACACACATTCAGCTGTTAGACGCACTGTATCAAACGTACCAAATGAGAGGTACACTGTATACTTTACAGTATAAGTTGGGTTTTTATGTAAATTGACGTGTACCTGAAATATATATAAAAAAAACAATACAAATGCATTTTTGGTTATCAGTACTAGCCGTTGTTCGGTTGAATTTATGTTGGACTCGTGGATGTTTTTATTTCTGATAAATGCCTTCTAATTCTTGGCACTTCATTTTATTATATTGGGAGAATATTAATTTGTAAAGTAAGCATTTGAATAAAAGGTTTAAAAGTTAATGGAATAAGTTAATGTTATTTATTGTTAAGATAACCAAAGGATTAATCAACTAGTCAGATTCATCAGGTGGCAAACATATTGTTAGATTTAAGGAATAGTTCACCCAAAATGAAAAGTAGCTGTAAATGCACTCACCCTCAGGCCATCCGAGATGTAGAGGAGTTTGTTTCTTCATCAGGTTTGTAGAAATGTGTCTCTGCATCAGTGTCTCAGCGATGGATGCTCTGCAGTGAATGGGTGCCGTCAGAATGAGAGTCTGATAAAAACATCACAATAATCCACACCACTCCAGTCCATCAGTTAACATCTGGAGAAGACAAAAGCTGAAACAAATCCAGCATTAAGACGTTTTTAACTTCTGTTGTTTCTGGCTAAAGGAGTCCATCAAAATCCACCAACATTTTTTAAAATGTTTTTGGATTGTAAAGCTGCTTGATCTGTGCATATATCCTCCATGAATTAGACCAGATGTTTTCTTCACTGGAGGAAGTGTTATTATGGACTCATATTTTAGCAACAGTTTGAAGTTAAAAACGTCTTAATGCTGGATTAGTTTCAGCTTTTGTGTTCTCCAGATGTTAACTGATGGACTGGAGTGGTGTGGATTATTGTGATGTTTTTATCAGACTCTCATTCTGACGGCACCCATTCACTGCAGAGCATCCGTCGCTGAGACACTGATGCAGAGACACATTTCTACAAACCTGATGAAGAAACAAACTCCTCTACATCTCGGATGGCCTGAGGGTGAGTGCATTTACAGCCACTTTTCATTTTTGGGGTGAAACATTCCTTAAAATCAATAGAAAAATGAATCATAAGTAGCAGTCATAGTTATGACTCTTACTCAGTTGATGCTTTTAGTAATATGCGCTAGTGTTTCTGCGTTCTACCTTCTTTCTTTCCTCAGTCGGCGTGTCAGTCTCTGCACCTGGTGAAGCCGTCCCAAAATCTTCTCATTTACCTGAGGACAGGTTCATATGACATTTGGTCAAGAAATCTTCATGCTGTGCTAAAACCGTGTGTATTTTTTTCCACAAAAGGTGAATTTTTGAAGGATATCCTGACCACTCTTTTTCCATTTTAGATTCAAAAACCGAGCTCTTTGTTTTTGAACATGAGTGACGGTGAATTAAGCCAGTCCTCTACACTACAGTTCAGTGTAAATCTGTTCACCTGTTCAATCTCTTTGCACCTCTTGCTGAGAGCGTGATACTTGCTCTTGTCCAGCTCTCTCCTCTCATCTTCCCCGTCCTGTGCGGGGCCCGACGGGGCCCCATCGTTATCCAGGAGCTCACTGCCGCTGGGGCCCAGCTCCACGCCGCCTGTCTCCAGCTCCGCTTCCAGAATGTGACCCCCGAACAGAGGAGGCAAAGCCAGACCTGAGAAATCCTCCATCATCTGAAGCACATCCACAGACAGACAGATGCTCTGACTCACACACACCAGACGGAAAGTGCTTTCAATAGAGCACACATATACACAACAGCAGCGACTGGTTTACAGATAAAGATGTTAATAATCACAAACTAAGCATGCTTTCTGTGAACTCACATGGAGCGTTTCTGTTCTGCAATATCAGTATGATTATGAATATGCTAATATGATTTCCGTGCTTAAAAACCGTTTTAATGATTTGAATTCAATGCTTACCTTTAGTTAGTAATATTGTAAAGAGCCATACTTGATTCAGTCAGTTTATTATAAACCCGGCAGGTATGTTTTCTACTCCTCATCAGTTCCGCCTATACATCATTTAAACGATACATCTAACAAAAGCAAGTATTAGCCTGTTTCATGTGATAAAACAAAAGTAAACATCTACATTTTCATCTACACTACAGCTTTCGAAACAACGAGACGCGTTTTAAATACGTCATTGACCGTTCAGCCAATCCACAGCGAATGCGTCACCAACATTTGTTATCGAACTACAATTCCCATGATACCTGAGACAGGACTACAGAAGCAAACATGGCGGCCAGTGAGTATATTTTTGCGTGTTAGCTGCTTGAAAGATGTTGTGTTTTGTTTTAGTTAGGCTCGATTTACAAAAATAGAATCAACAGGCAGTTATAGAGCTATTGCATTATATTCGTGTACTAAAAATAATGATTGTGTAATGTGTGAATACGAGAATGACCTTGGTCTCATACTAGCTGTTGTTTGCTTTGCGCTGCTTTAAATACGAATACACGGTTACTTATTGGAGGCCTTTATTATGGCAGACTCTACTATGTCTTGTTTTCGACGTGTACCATGGTATTCTAAGAAGTACATGGCAATAATTCAGCACTACTGTGGAATATTATCAAGAAGCATGGTATTACCATATGATAGCATCTCTGTGGAGTGCTAGTGAAGTTAAGATCTGTAATCAAACTCTTTGTTTCTGTAGTTGGCAGGTTTTTGAAGAAAGCTTGGAATAAAGAGCCTGTGATCACAGTTTCCTGTGGCATCGGATTGCTGGGTGACTGAGATATTAATGCATCACTTTATGGATCTTCTTTCTGCTTTATGAATCTAACAACTATATATATATTGTGTTTTCAGCTTGCATTCTGCCAGCTTTGAGCCCTTTAACAAAATACACAGGAATGATGAACCGAGCTGTTCCATACAATTATCCAGGTATATTATGCTTATGTAATGTGTAAACGCTTAACACCAGGGTTATTTGGGTGTTTCTTTAATTAGGGGAACTTTGTAGATAAATCTAAAGATATTCATGGCTAAATATATGTTTAGGCTTAATATTTATTGTTGTGCGTGTATGTGTGTGTACATACATATATACATACATATATCAGGGCTTCCAAAATTTCAAAATCCCTGGTAGCCCTTCGGGCAGGTACTCTTCAGATTTTGGTAGCCTGAAAATTAATTTAACTAGCCCGAATTAAAAAATTACTATTTTATTTATTTTTATCTTTTTTAAATATAGAAAATCAGATAGGAGTTTAAATGTCAATAAAAAATATTTTCAATACACAAATATCAACAAATATGAAGGAAGGAATTTTATTTCACTATTTACAGGGAATCCGCAGAATTTTTAAAAATATATTTAAGGCAATTTATGACCCATTTTAAGAGCTGCACGAGTAAAATGAACACAGAATGAGCGGGGCTGGACAATGTCTATGGTAACATACAGTTTTGAGCCATAAAATTACATGATTTGCAGTTCAGATACAGGTTTTCACAAAAACAAAAATCTTATACAACAGCGTTTCAGGCTATAGGCCGTTTTTATGAAAAGGGATCAATCAAGCATATAAATTATGTTAATTTAAAACGTATAAATATTACTGTCTTAATTGTTTAGATTTTTAGAAGGCACATCAACTTCTTTCTCATTTACAACTCTATGTGTTTGCTGCGTAAAAACATGAGTTGATATCTGCATTGATCTGACCATAAACTGTAAGAAAGGCTTATTGGAAATGCAGATTCATTCTCTGCCACGAGGTGGCGCTTTAGGAGCGCTGAGATATTGCGGTTTTTGGTAGCCTGACTGGAAAACACGACTGGATTTGCGAGCCCTGTATATATATATATATATATATATATATATTTCTTATTTGTTACACTGTTTATTTAAGTTTATATTATTATAATCTTTGAGATACTATTAGTTTTTATTATTTTGAATTTTAATTTAAAGTAATATTGTATGTTCTTATTTTTAGTAATTATTGTTTTTTATATATAAGTGTGTGTGTGTATATATATAGTTTTTATTAATTTTATTTCAGTTGTAGTTATTTTAGTACATAAAGTTAAACTAAATTAAAATATGTTGCTTTGGAAACTATCTGAAATAAAAGGTTTTGTGTATTTTATTTCTGTGAACATTTATTCTATTTCAAGTATCAAATTATTATTATTATTTTTTAAGTGGTTTTTAGTTTCAGTTTTAGTTAGTTGAAATAACCCTGATTTGTATTATTATTATTATATTTATTGATTTATTTTTAGATTATTCTCACGTTTATATTGAAAATCTTAATCTCAGTGTGTTTAATCTCATCATGAATCAGTAATCAGCTGGTTAAAGTGTTTTAGTTGATCTCTTTAATCCCGTTGCTCTCTTCAGTTCCAGTTCGAGATGATGGAAACCTGCCGGACGTTCCAGCGCATCCCAGCGACCCACAGGGGCAAAACCTGGCGTGGCTGAAAAACCTGTGAAAGTCCTTCAGAGTCCTGTACAGTCACACTCACCTTTACTTCTCTCAATAAAAGCTCTTTATTTAATTATCCTCTTGTTTTTATTTGATATCGTAGATTATTTTAGTCTTTCACAAAATATACTTGCCATATCAGTAATAAACACCCGACGTATCTTTTATTCTGGTACAGTTTTGTAACATTCATTGGCTTTCATCGTAATTGTTTGTGTATAGAGAGTGAAACAAGTCCAAACCACTTGATTAACTTTGTTTATTGAAGTTCATTTAAAAAAAAAATAAAAATAGGAAGATACAGTTATCATGAAGTTAAAGCATTCAAGAGTCCAAAATGTGTCCAAAAGGCTAATGCTTTCATATCTCAGGAAAGTCTGTTTAATAATCAAAGCAGTGCAGCGGAGCAGCCAGACTGACTTGTACAGTAAAGTCCTGCTTTAAATGCCAGTGTTCGGTGTTCTCTGGGATGTTTAATAAAAGTACAACGTGAGCAGGGATCAAAACTGCTCAGCCGTGATTACATCAGTTCGGAAATTAAACTCACAAACTAATACAGACTAACATGCAGCGGCGTCCGAAAGTCTGAGATGCTTTTCATTTCAACAGTCTAGGATTTCAATGAATTTAATACAAAGAAATGATCATTAATCAAGTTTAAATGAGCGTTTTTGATCACGTGACTCAGAGGTTCTTGCATCCACTCAAGCTCAAGATGCTCTTGATCGTCTCAGATGATGATGATGATGAGAACATGATCTAATATCAAATTCATGTTTTGAATGATACTTTATGAAAAAAAAAAAAATGTTCTCAGACTTTCGGGCTCACTGTATTACAGTACACCATTATATTTGCATATATAAGGTTGGAGATTACCCTTTTAGCATTATTTTCAATTTAAGATGTCTTTATAATAGAAAAAGTTTGTCAGAACAAACTGACCCTGGAGTGGAGAAATAATTTGAACATTTGTAAACAATAATTAATAATTAGTTAGATTGGTTTCAGTGTAAAATCTCACAACGATAAGCAACTTTTAAGACAATTCAGAAACGATTTACTTCAAAAGTACACGAGTTAATTTCAAACCACTGTACATAAACATCTTTAACTAAGTCTTCTGTCCCAAAATAATGGTGTAAAAGACGTTTTTTCACCTTATTTCTCATCTACAGCTACAGCACAGTCACGTTCTCCAGCACGTCTACACTTTCCAGACCTTCAGATCTCCTCTCGGCACTCTCACTCTTAGCCTTCAGATCCCTCGCCCACAATCTGCTGCAACTCAGGACTACAAGCTTTAGTTTTACAGATTCGGGGTTAAACAAAATACATGAGACAGATGGAAGCGGGGACAAGAGACCAGAGCTGAGAGCCTCTTCACACTTTCACAAACACTACGCTTTTCCAAAATCCTTTCCAACTCTTTCAAAAGCCCGTCTATATATAATTATACTCCATTTTCCATTCAACCGAGTCCTGCTTTTGACTCCAACAGTCAGCTCACCCGCTTCTCCCAGAATGCTCTAGGATACCTTTATTCAATATTTAAAAAATAAAATAAAAAGTTTTAGGAGAAAGTATCTTATTTTGTGTGGGAAGCATACTCAGAAAAATTGACAGCAGACAAAATTATAGCATATGTGGAATAACACGAGTGAGTAAATAACCACAGAATTAACATTTACAAAATTTAATTATGAGAGGTGCATTTTTGTATACCAGAAAAGAAAAGAAAAAATATATATATACTGTATATACTTGCCACCAAGTAAATCTAAAATATTTCATGAAACTAAATTGTGAATCATCTCCACAAATGTCAGTTGTCAAAAACTTTTTGTAATTGACTGTTTCATTGTAAACATCATACGTTACAGTAAAGGAATTAAAATACAGAAGAAACTGTTGTCCATAATAAGGAATCAAATGTTAAAGGTCAGTTTTTTGATGTTCTATCTCATGTGCACTCATTCAAAATACATAAAGACCTTGAAATATTTCATTTTTCTGGTAATGTAATGTATATAGAATATACATTTGATCTGCTAAATCCTAAACGATCTAAATGCACTTAATTCTCTCATATTGGTTATTGTCTGAATGTGTAAAATCTGCCTCTCAAAGGTTGGTTATTCAGTGAAACAGAGGCATGAAGCATTAACAGGAGCATCTCTGGCTGTCAATCAAAGGCTCTACTGTATTAGTGGGGCGGAGCGATCATTGGTCACCGTCTTCTTGAGCCGAATGTGAGCGAACGGGTTGATCCTGTGAAGAGGGCAAGGTTAATGAACTAACCCATCAGACACGGAGAGCTCTTCTGAACACAGGTGACTAGCTTTACCTGGTGGGTGACGGAGGCGTCGAGGCGAAATCCGTCGACATCTGAGGAACATGAAAACACATCAGTGTCAGCAGAACAGAAAACAATATTCTACATCCTTGCATGAATGAGTCAGAAAGAGAAATAAGTGAATATTTAAAATGAAAAAAATAAATCTTATATAAGAATCATTTTGAGACACTACAGGCAAAACCGCTGGGGCTTCATGACGCTCGAGATTTTGGTCTATTTTGCTTCCGTAACTTGTCTTTATTCAGATTATTGAAACAAAACATCCAAAATACACATTTAAAGGCATAGTTCATCCAAAAATGGAAATTTGCTGAAAATGTCCTCACACACAATCCATCTGAGATCAGGAGGAGTTTGTTTCTTCATCAGGTTTGTAGAAGTGTGTCTCTGCATCAGTGTCTCAGCAATGGATGCTCTGCAGTGAATGGGTGCCGTCAGAATGAGAGTCTGATAAAAACATCACAATAATCCACAGCACTCCAGTCCATCAGTTAACATCTGGAGAAGACAAAAGCTGAAACACAAACAACTGATGGACTGGAGTGCTGTGGATTATTGTGATGTTTTTATCAGACTCTCATTCTGACGGCACCCATTCACTGCAGAGCATCCATTGCTGAGACACTGATGCAGAGACACATTTCTACAAATCTGTTCCTGCAGGACATTTTCAGCTAAATTATTTCATTCAAACAGTATTACAGTCATATTGACAGTCATCGTGAAGGTGGTTTCTCTGACCCTCATCCTGCTGGTCTCGGGGTTCATCATGCTGTAGGGTCGCGGTCTGAAGGTGCTGATGCGCTGGGATAAGATGCTCCTCTCGTCCTCGGAGTCAGGGCTGACCTGCGGCATCGGACCCGTGGGGGGAAGCCTGTCTAACTGCCCCATACTGGTGCTGTTCACCTTCGACAGGGCAGGAGGACTGCAGCCGTGATGAGAGACAGAGAAGAAGAGGGGAGTTATGGGAAGGCAAGTTCTTCTGAGACAGCAGCAAGATATTACTGTATGTCATACGGATGGATTCGGATTTGTTTTTCCTACAGACCTGAGATCTTGTCCGGGAGAGTTTGGGAAAGGCTGTGTGTAGGAGAAGGGGAACCAGCCTTTTCTATGAAGGAGAGTTCAGAACATCAGCATAACAATAAGACGAGCGTCTGAATATCTGAGATACCATAAACCTAAACAGGCCTTTAAAAAGCTTATTGCTGTTCACACAAGACTGGGAAAAAAAGTCTGTTCAAACCAGATTAAATGAAATGCACTGCAGTCAATAATGTGTATTAATGCACTCTGATAATATAGATCGCAGTGTATTTCAGACGCATGATCCCAAAGCTCACACTAACTGTACTCTATCTTTCCATCTTCAGCAGCACTATTATCATTAACAAAAACTAAACCTATTAAAAAATGTCATTAATTGAAAAAGATAAACAAAATAATATTACATTTTTTTTTTTTTATTTATTTTATCTCAGTTAGCTACCCAAGCAACATTTCTAATTTTCAAATTAATATTCATATTTTATTTTAATCTTTTAATCTTAATCTATTTTAATCTTGGTTTAATTCTTGGTCTTTTTAAATTTTAGTTTTAGTCATTTTAGTACTTATTTTACTTCAGTTAGTGGCCAAAGCAACATTTCTAATTCTCATTTAAAGTACTTAAATTACTGAAATTAAAGTTAAAATAAAAAATTCCAAAAAATGTAAAAAAACATTTTTAAAAACAGAAGCTAATAAAACCAACAACATACAACAAAATGGCCAATAAATAAAATATAAATATTCCTTGAAAAAACTTAAACTAAAAGAAAATTAGAAATGTTGCTTTGGCAACTAACTGCAATTAAAATATGTTTAAGTAATAAATTGCAAATGAATAAAAACATCATAAAAATTTTTTTTTAAAAAGGGGCACAAAAGTTGGACAAAAAATAAAATAAAACTGAAAATATAAAAATATAAATAATTTCAGAATATTACTTAATACTATATTAGTATATTAATAATACTAAAATAACACTGATCCTAAAGCAAAGTCTTGTCCATGCAAATGCATCGTTTTGAAGGGCTTTATTCTTGGTGTGAACAGGCTTTGCTTCGAACTAAAGGAAAATCTTGCTTTATGCCAAGCCTTTGTAAAACAACCATACAAGCCTTGTTCTCAGAACAGGCTCCTCATATTTCTGACATGATTATTCAGTTCTGCACCACAAATCAGTACAAAAATGACGCATAGCTAGTGTTTAATTGGCCCTGACTGAAAGGCTGGTGGTCAGATACCGTCCCGTCCGCTCGTTCTGGCCGTAGTGCCAGCCGTCTCTGGGTTCACTGATCAGCAGGGAAAGAGTGTCTCCAGGCAGGAAGGACAGCAGACAGGAGCTTCCTCCTCGGTCTCCAGGCTTCTCTCCCTCGCAGGAGTCTGGGGAGTGAGGGAACAGAGCCTCCACACGGGACGGAGCACAGAGAGGAAGCACACGGGGAAGAGTCGAACCTGAACCATCACAACCATAACATACAGTTAATGCCTGGACATAAAAGAAGGAGAGCACAGGAAAAAAGACAAAAATCTTCACATAGCAATCTCAGATCATGACTGTCAAGCTCAACACCGAAAAGGCCAAACGCGCCATTAAAGTGCCATAATGCTTTTGGAATTATAACTCGGAATAGAGCGCACTGGTCATTTGGACTCATTTTAATGGTGTTTTTGGTCCTTTTTGAAGCTTGACAGCCACCAGTTCTCCTTTTTTGTTCCATAGAAAACATATGGAAACACGTGGAAAGATACGGTGAAACGGTGGTGTTATTGTTCTAAAATTATTTTTTTTTAAATTATAAAAATTATTTAAAATATATCTAAATATCACCTTGGCAACTAATCTAAATAAAATAGTTTCAGTTTAAGTACACTGAAAAAAAATTATTCATTGAATTTACAAAAAGATTTTAAGGTACGCAGGTTGCAATAAATGTATTTTAGCTACATTTAAATAAACTAATTTAGTTGACTAACTTTCATAATTTATTTTTTAAATGTAGCTAAAATAAACATTTTGCAACCACTTACCTTAAAAAAAAAAAAATTTAGTATAATTTTTGCAGTGTGTTCAAATCTCTAAACCTAAAATAAAAGATAATAAATAGTTATAGATATAAATGAAAGCTAAATGGAAATAAGAAATTAATAAAAATTACAAAAGTACACAACTACTAAAACTTAAACTAAAAATGTAAATAAAAACTAAGGATCTCTAAACTAAAACCTAATTAAAAATATTAATAAATACTATAATAGTATAAATAATATTAAAAAATAAAATGGACAAGAAATGTCCATATTATTTTACCTAAAAGTAAAACTATATTTCATATAAAAGAAGCCTATTTTTTCCATTATGATGTTTTACTTTTGGATTGTGCCATTTAATGGCAATTAAATCAATCTCATTCTTACTACTGTTATGCAATAAGAACTATATTATTCAAACTTAAAGGTGCATCTAGGATTTGTGATTTGTTATAATTAATCATATTTGTATAATAAAAAATAGCAGAAAAACATTACAGTAATGACAATGACAATTTTGCTTGAAATGGAAATATTTTAAATTGATATTTAAATATTAAATATGTTAATATTATATTAATTATATTATATTATTAACTATTAATAATTTCAATTGAAATTATGTCAAGAAATTATTTTAATGTTCCCAAAACAGTCTTAAAATATCCTCAATATATATATTTGGGACTAAAATAAAAAAAATGACCCGAGTAATTCTTCACACAACAAATGATTGCGCGCACACGCACACACACACACACACACACGCACACACACACACACACACACACACACCCATGAATCCCTGGCGAGTGTCGCTGGACTGTCTCCTGGGCAGAGGCAGTGTGGAGGTGGAGTAGAGATCGGGAGCAGCGGGACAGCTGGACAGCGCGCGGGACAGAGGGGCGCTGTAGGCGGAGCTGGGGGTGTGGCTAACAGTGGGAGGAGACTGAAGCCCGGAAACGCCCACTGCTGGCTGGGAGTGGGCGGGGCTGGCTGAGGAACCGGAGTGGGCGTGTCCATTACTGGAGGGGTTCTGGTGAGACTGCTGCTGCTGAGGACGACTGCTGCTGTCACCGTTCAACAGAGGCGGGACTTCCTGCACAGACAGCCTCTGAGAGAGCAGACACAAATCAGCCACCATTAGTTCTACATCTAACTGAGAATTAGTTCCAGATCTAATTGGGGTTAATTGGGAATTCAACACTGATGTTATAAGAAATGCTTTTTCTGCAGCAAGATTTTTTTTGGCCTCCTTTATTAATATCGATTGAAAGAACATATGGAAAATGTGATACAAATTTTGTATTGATAACAAAATTGTGTCCTACCAAATACTACATAAGATTTATCCAGTTGAGCATGTTTTGGAAAGAATTAGGTTGAACATTTGAATTGAACCGAATTGTGTGGATTTGTTTTATCATATTTTATCATACAATATATATATAATATATATATAGCACTGAAAGCATGTAATAAATATTATAAAAGTACTTAAATGTATGTATATTATATTATATTATATTTTTAAAAATGCCATTCATATAAAATACCAAGTCAACTATTATATTTCAAATAGTGTTTTGACAATTTAATAGTCAGTCACAGACAAAGCAACCCTGAATCTCAGCAAAAGACATTCATCTGAAAGGTAAATTTATTATATGACTTATTTACAGGAATATCAATATTTACATGTTTCATTTATTTAAAAATAATTTATTTTAATCTAAGATATGTCTTAATAGCAACACTGTAAATTCAGATTAAATAAACTCACTATAGGTTTTAATGAATAGCGAAGAAATTTATATTTAACTCAGTAATTCATTTGGGTTATTGTTCAATAATTTCCTAAGTATTACATTTAAAAGTAATAACACTAGTAACAACATGCCACTAGTCCTGGGTCTAATATTTTTTCCTCCAAAAATACAGACACAAAACACTTTGATACTCAACTTTGAGCACAGCCGTTCATTAAATGTGTTGAGATGTTAAGAAACCTCCCTATTATTTCACATAAAAATCAAAATGAAAAGAAGGAAATTGAATCCTATTTTATGACCATTATGTTCACCATTGCATTGTGACAATGTGAAAATGTGAGTATGTAAGTGATGAACCTGTTCTGCGGGCTGAGTGATTCCCAGTTTGGCGTTGCGCAGGACCTCGGCGAGCCCGGCTCCTCCAGAGCTCTGGGGGGCGGTGTGACGCAGCAGGCTCAGCGCTCGCTCGGGGAGCTTGGTCGGCTGCGCACATGACTGCTGCCACGATGACAGCTTCTGAGACAACAGCTCCCGCACCTACCAAACAAAACCAGATCTTTAGACTGCTGATGGCTATATACACAGCTTACTTTAATAACCACAGAAGCGCTCTGGTCAGAGTCTCTTCGTCTCACCAGTCATATTTCATATTCATATTTCTTCAAACACTACATACACAGTTGTTGGCACAGATGCAAAATGACATTATGCTGATTCTTGAAAGTAAAATGTCCAGTGAGTGGCGCTTACATGCTTGTTCAGTTTTATGTGAAACAGATAAATCTGGCAACATTTTATTAGACCAAAAAATTGTTTGAAAACAATACCACCTACACTAAACCCGAACTTACACCTAACCTTTTTTTGCAACAATATTTTTGATGTGTTTAATATCACTGTATTACAGTAATTGAGGCAAAAATTGTCATGTTAGAAAATATCCTTACATTACCTTAAAAGTATCTACCCAGCTACTGTATCAAAAGCTGTGATGAAGGTATGTTTACTGTCAGTGCAGTAAATGTCCTCACTGAGCCATGTGACTGAATCTATACTGTAACTGAATTTTTCAGATGAAAGGTGGGTTATAGTAATGTGCAGTCTTTACCATGGTAATGCCTCTACAGTATACACAGTATCACATGGCATAATATAATGCAAAATGCTGTATTTGATGCCATCTGTCTCCCTTCTTCTGATCTCTCATCAATCTCTGATCGGTTCCTCTCCCTTGTATCCTCCTGTATGTTCACAAATTGCAAAACACACATTTTTACAAATGAGGACGTCCTTAAAGGGGGGTTTTTGGTGATTTTGTCAGGTTTTGTTCACTTTTGGGTACCAATTTGTCCCCAAAATATGGTTAAGTAGGCACACACACACACACGTTGTGTTTCCATGTTTTATTGGGACATTCCATAGGCGTACTGTACAAACTGTATGTGCTATTGTCCTACACCAACCCTACACCTAAACCTACCCCTTACAGGAGACTTTCTGCATTTTTAGATTTTCAAAAAACTTTCTGTATGATTTATAAGCTTGTTTCCTCATGGGGATCTAAACAGCCAACTGTACAAACTGTATTATTCTTGTGTATAACTTGTATTCTATCCCCCTACACTAAACCTACTCCTTGCGAAAATTATGGGCTCCCACAAGGACAAGGATTTCAGATATAGGGTATATCTGTAGCAACAGCCAACAATACATTGTATGGGTCAAAATGATCGATTTTTCTTTTATGCCAAAAATCATTAGGATATTAAGTAAAAATCATGTTCCATGAAGATAGTTTGTAAATTTCCTACCGTAAATATATCAAAACTTCATTTTTGTTTAGTAATATGCATTGCTAAGAACTTCATTTGGACAACTTTAAAGAAGATTTTCTCAATATTTAGATTTTTTTGCACCCTCAGATTCCAGATTTTCAAATAGTTGTATCTCAGCCAAATATTGTCCGATCCTAACAAACCATACATCAATGGAAAGCTTATTTATGTATCTCCATTTAAAAAAACTGACCCTTATGACTGGTTTTGTGATCCAAGGTCACATATGGGACATATCATAAATACATAGTGGAAGCAGACCACAAATGTGCAGTATATGTTGTCACTTTTTTTCATATTGTTGCAGTGAAATACAAAGAAAAAATGAAAATAATCAGAAGGAAAGATGCTGAGAACACTGAGAAGAGCTCATGCAACAGATATGCTTGATTTATAGTCATGTTAAAATGCCAGTGTTATTCATTGATATACAGTATGTTACACGTTATCAAACTGACAGATAATGATTTTTTGTTGCACAACTTTATGATTTGAAGTGATTTGTTTCAGCCTTTTTGAAACTCGAAGAGCCTTCCATAATTTAAAAGACTGTGGACTCAGTAGGAAAATGGTGGTTAGTGTTGACGCAAATGTCAGATAAAATCCATCTGCTGTAGAATGTCATTTTATCTTGCTTCTACAAGTATTTGAGCTCTTTTATAGTGACTTGTGTTTCAAGGGACTTGTTCCTGAGTGCTTTACATGCTGTACCAGGTGCGCTGCCGAGCACATTTACATACATACATGTGACGCTGGACCACAGTCATAAGGGTCAATTTTTTGAAATGGAGATGTATACATCATGAAAGTATATATAAATAATCTTTCCATTGATGTATGGTTTGTTAGGATCGGACAATATTTGGCTGAGATACAACTATTTGAAAATCTGGAATCTGAGGGTGCAAAAAAATCGAAATATTGAGAAAATCACCTTTAAAGTTGTCCAAATGAAGTTCTTAGCAATGCATATTACTAATCAAAAATTAAGTTTTGATATATTTACGGTAGGAATTTTACAGAATATCTTCATGGAACATGATCTTTATTTAATATCCTAATGATTTTTGGCATAAAAGAAAAATATATAATTTTTAATAACTTTTTATGAGTTTTGCTAGAATGTAGGCACATTTTGAGGCTGTTGTCCTTTACAGTAGATGGATTTTATCTCACATTTGAGCAAGCTGATATCTGTAGTGTTACCTTGCAGTGGTAGTTGATGAGGATCTTGGTGACTGAACACTGACGGTCCACCAGAAAGCAATAGCGCCTCCTTTCTTCTGTCAGAGCGGAGCGATAACCAACAGCAACCAGAGAGTCCAGCTCGCCCTGCCGACGACTCATCAGCTCCACATACTGTTACAGTGAGAGAATTTACATCAAATAAGCATGTGACTCTTTTAAGAAGGGGCTCCCAAACTTTTTGTCAGGCAAAACCATTAGGCATTAAATATTTACTTGAAGTACCCCCTGAGATTTTAAGTTCACGGTTCTCTAAAGTTGATCACATGACATGCAAGTAAACAGATGAAATATAATATCTTTATTATTATTATTATTTTTTTAGTAAGTGTTTTATTTTGCCTTTGCAGC